>NW_024582684.1:576596-673018 GCF_018398535.1 Haplochromis burtoni | reverse complement strand
CAAAATATTTATGACCACATTTTGAGCCCATACCTATCCTGCAATCAAAAGACACTTGGGGACCAAAATATATGAATATATATAAATTCATTGTGTTTTAATTAATAATTTCCCCTACATGATATATTATACAGGATGTGTAAATACATATAAAGCAGTGCTCACTCTTGTGTACTTCTGTGGGATGTTAAACAGAAACTGTCTGTATTATTTAAAAAATAAACAAACATAAATACTTGGGCCATTGGTGCTGCAAATGTGAGAAAGATGAAAAAGTGCTTTCTGCAAGAGATACCAACATGCATCATTACACCCACGAAATTGGGCCAACAGGAAACCCACAGAGACAAAAAAAAAAACCTACATCTAGGCTGGTCAAGATGAGTGGCCTGTTGAAGGCGTTGCCTCATTGCTTTTTTGCACTTAAAATATGTTTGTTGACATGAAAAAACCCTAAAACCACAGACAACAGAATGTCCGGTTATGTTACATTAACTTATGCGTTACGTTTGAAAATAAGTCATACTAGTTGTTTTTTGGCAACTCATTTGGTAAACTGATTATCTTTGCATGACTCTTTTTTTAACAATGAAATTCCATTTTTAAAAAATAATATGAATAAAGACATTATACGAAAAAAAAAATTTAAAACACCAATATAATGAATGCTTATCATGTGACTAATTGGCACAATGCAGGGGGTTTTTTGCTACAGGGTTTTAGCACATTTGCTAATGTGCAGTGACAGTAGAAACAGAGAGAACAGAGAAAAGAAAAAAACAAGAAAACCTCATTGACACCTTTCGTTTTGTGTCAGTAATAAATGCAGGGTAACGTTTCTCACTGTTTCTAAAGCTCATCATCACATATAAGTTGGTTGCATAGTTTTATCTGAACATTTGTTTGTAATTATTGTTATTTGTCTCTTTTGGGTTAAAAATCTCACATTTTAGATTCAACTTTAAAAACAAAAATTATATTCTCAATGCTTCATAGCTTCAAATCCTTCATAGCATTCAGATAAATTCTATGACAATGAAGAAAAGTATTTGTGATTATAAAATGTTCATCTTCGAGTCACCATATCTGTTTACTGGAAGTAACAGTCTCTGTGGTGACTGCAAAATATTTGTTACACAACACATAGTTCTATTGTAAATTAAGTTAGAGTCTATTGCACATTTAGAATCCATTAAATTATTCAGAGAACAACCTTACACTTGTGAATATTGGAAGTTAGAACACTGTTTCAGGATATAATTAAAATGGCATTTATAGATGTGGTGGTAGCTCAGGAGGTAGAGCAGGGCATCTAGGTCATCTAGTAGGTCAGTTCAAAGGTTGGTGGCTCGATCGCTGGCTGCTCCAACCTGCATGTCAAAACGTTCTTGAGCAAGATACAAAACCCCCTAGTTGCTTTTTGATACATTTAACAAAGTTTGGTTGGTTACCTTATTAGTTTTGTAAAGAGCAACAGGCATTTCAATATCTCCACATTTTGGGATTCTGTTTGTATTCCAGGTGTTGTGTCCTGCATTCATAATTTAATCAGTGGATCAGTGTTGGAAGTGACAGTCAGACCAGAAGCCAATTGTAAAACATCAAATGGAAAATATAGAGAGAGTTATTATCATGTGAACAAGTTTCTCTTGCTGTGAAACTAAACAGTGACTCATGGAAACAAAGCACTGTAGTCACGGCCTTATTTTTACTTCATTTAGAAACAGCCAAGGCAGGAGGCAAGAAAAAATACAATTACATGACAATATAACAACAACAATCCCATTCAATATGCATTCTACTCTAATTTTTCAGTCTGCAATATTAAATGGCTAACACTTACCAGGGTCAAACTATAACTGTAGTAGAGACCCCTGCTATGTAACAGACCACAAGCATTACAACATGATGCATGTGTGCCAGATATTATCTGCACAATATGTTGTCAAAGTTTATAAAGTATAAAGGTTTATTTTCTGGGATTACAAAGGTATTTTGCTGTCATGTGGCCTACTCTCATTTACATAAATGCAATGGAGAAATAACAGAAACCAAAGATCTGCACCTATTCTGCAATCAAAAGTCACTTGCGGACCAAAAAAAGCGCTTTCTGCAAGAGATACCAACATGCATCATTACACCCATGAAATCGGGCCAACAGGAAACCCACAGAGACAAAAAAAAAACTACATGTAGGCTGAGTCCAGATGAGTGGCTTCTAAATGAAGAAATGGATAGGCTTAATGCAGCAGGAACTCAGCGCAATTGGCAGTCCACAAATATAATCAAACAGTATATGAGCGACTTTGGTCTTTGCGATGCATGGCGCTCCCTTCGCCCCAAAAGTAAGGAATATACTTTCTTCTCACATGTCCATCACTCCTACTCTCGTCTGGATTATCTCCTAGTCAGTAGCTCACTGCTGAGTGATATCTCAGACACTGAGATTCACCCTATAACTGTCAGCGGTCATGCTCCTGTGTCCTTAACATAAGAAGAACGCTACACCAAGTAAAAACTGGAGATTTAACACATCACTACTCAAAGATGAAGACGTCATCAAGTAGGGCTGCTCAATTAATCGAATTTTAATCACGATTACGATCTGGGCTTTCAACGATCATTAAAAATGACTGAGCCGATTATTAGCCCCTCCCTCATGCTTTACTCTCGCGCTGCTCCGTGTGGTAAATCAAGCGCACCGCTCTCCATTTCGAACACGCGTCACAACAATTAAGCAGAAGTTGTTTGGAGAGGAGAGTGACTGCCGTTGGTTGAAAAGAGAAGTAAAAAAAAACTTCAGTGGTGTGGAAACATTATGGGTTCCCAAAGTCAGACGTGGATCAAGTAGACATAGTGTGTAAACTTTGCTACAGTGTCGTAGCTGCACCACAGAGCAACACTGCAAAGTTCACTAAACATAGATGTTTACATTTTTCATTTATTTTTTATATTGCAAACATTTGCACTGTTATCAGTATTTGCACACTATTTTATATTAATTTTTTAAAGTCATTATTCAACACATTGTTATTGTTAACCCTTTAAAGCCGGTCAGAGCAGCACGCTCTGTTTTGTGTAACTATTTTTAAATCCCTGTAGAACCTGAACCACGTAAGCTAGCACAATAATTTTTTTTTGCATATGAAACCGGAGGAGTTGTACTTACATCTTATGCCATCAGCTTGTCCTAGGTCACAGTTTCCTTCCACATATAGCTTTGCAAAAATTGCATAAAAAGCGCTTGCAGGAACAAAAACATAATATTACAGAAACACGCTTTGCCGATCCGATCAGCTGTTCTTAACACTTCCCACATTGAAAAAGACGTCAGCGCGAACTATCGCATTTCCTGCCCGAAACCGGAAGTGACGTCATTCTCGCGGAAAATGTAGCTTTTTACTTGTAGGCCTTAAAAGCCTATACTAGTGTTTTTATAAGTCATGTTTGACTTTTCTGAATAGTTGCTGGGATGCTTAGAACTCGAATTGCACTGCTGGAAATAGTTTATTTTGATGCACATGCTGTTTTCTTTGCAAATTTGCATCATAGGATTGTTTTTTTGTTTTTCCTGCAGTATATAAAAATTGGTGTATCTCCAAAATAAAACTATGAAGACACTCAAAATAAATTTCCTGTTGTTGTAAACTATTTTTTTGCAACTTTTTTGTATTTAAAGTTTTGAGGGATAAACCTCTTAAATTTCTCCAAGTAGAAATATATGTAAAAAACAAAACAAAAACGATTTTCAATTTTTTTGTAGTTTATTGCACTTGTTTGCAATTAATGTAGTTACTATGGACTTAATGCATACATATTATTAAAATATGGGCTATAACAGTTGTATAGCAACTTGAAATGCTCCCACAAATGGCACTACAGCATGTAAAAAAAATAATATAAGCTCTGGCGGACTTGGTTCTATGGTAGGTCTTAAAGGCTTAAATAAATATCGTCAAATAATCGTGATCTCAATTTCAGTGAAAATAATCGTGACTATCATTTTTGCCATAATCGAGCAGCCCTATCATCAAATACTTTAAAAAAGAATGGACTCTTTATTTAGGCTATAATGACATCAGCATCTGTCTTCTGGTAAGCAGGGAAAGCAGTGATGAGAGGTAAAATAATTTCTTTCTCATCACATAAGAAGTTTTTTTTTCTTCTCTCGACAGGTGATCCAGTTGGTTTTTTTGTTTGTTTTTTTCTTTTTTCTCTCTCCCCTCTATTTTGTCTTTCTCTCCCTCTCTTTCGTTCATTCTTTCTTTCTCCCTGTCCTATCCCCCAGTCAGTGAAGGCGTTGCCTCGTTGCTTTTTTACACTTAAAATATGTTTGTTGACATGACAAAACCCCTAAATCCACAGACAACAGAATATTTGAATGTTAGATTGAAAGAACTTAGTGAATGATGCATGTTATATAAGCTATTTGAGTGCTCAATTAGAGTAGAAAAGTGCTCCTCTTAACTAATCAGTTAAATATATGTATTTACCATGTGGCATAGCCAATGTAGGCCACTGGCTGTACCACTAACTAAGTTAATGTTAACTGTTAACTATAAAGTCACAGTCTCCACAGTCATTGTGCACAGCAGCCTCAATATAAACCACCTGGTAACTAGCCAATCAACTACATTTCCTGGAAAACTGTACATACATCATATCTGTGTGCTTCAGAGGCTGTCTTTCAACTCCCCATGGTCTTCACTAATGGATGGATTGCATGTTATTCTTCTTGTTCTTTTAGGTAATTTTGGCATTGAAGTCACAATCTTTTAATCAACAGACTTTCAGTGTTTTATGTTATTTGTCACATTTACATATAATTCTATTTTTTTGTAGGAGTTGTTTCCTGCAGTCAAAATGGAATTTCTGTATCAGTACTGGAAGTGACAGCCCAACCTGGAGACAACATCACTCTGTATTGCGACTGCAAAATGACCATTGGAGTACATATAATATGGTACAGGAAGTGTTCTCATGATAACACTGTTGTTTTACGGTACAAATCTGCGTCTTGGTTTCCTTTGGAACCTTTGTCTCATTTGCACTTTGTGAAGAATGAGTCCTCTAATTCCCGAGACCTTGTGATTTTAAATATCACTGATTCTGATGAAGGTCTCTACTACTGTGGAACAGAAGAACAGCATGGGGAAAATAAAGACTGCAGATTTGTTTACACATATGGAAATTCCACAACAAGACTCAAATTAGGTAATTGAATTCAATGCAATTCAGTTTTATTTATATAGCACCTAATCACAACAAAAGTTTCCTTATGGTGCTTAGGTAAGTTTTTTTTCTTTTAATAAATGCAGTGGGTTGCATTTGTATGTATTAAGATTAAATAGGAAAATATTTGCTGTTGAAAAGAAAGCAAAGTCTGTCATTTATCGAAAATATGCAAGATTTAAACTATTACAAAATTACCATGTTTCAATGTTATTATGCAATATTACTTTTTTGTTTGTTTGTTGGGCCTAAGGTGACAATATGTATGTTTTAGTCACTATAGGAAAACCATTAATCGTGCAAGAACAGCGTGTCATGGATGTTGGTGTAACCCGTCTGTCATGGATGATGATGTTCGCTCCAGCCTTTACCATTCTCACCTCATTCTCCTTTATTCTGGTATATCACACTTGTCAGAAAGCAGGTACATACTTACTATCTTTCCTATTTTTGTGCATAATAGCTTTTTTTTTTTTTTTAATGTTTTATTCAGTCATTTTGCAGAGTCATACTTGTTATTTTTTTCCACAAACCCAATAGATAGATGCTTTTAATCTGTTTAATATTACACTGCTGTTCTGTTCATTTGTGCAGAAAACAAATCGCATCATCATCAGAAAAGATTGAGTATCAAACGACAATCAAGGCAAAATATGGTAACCAAGGTTCCCTTCATAATTTTGATTTGTGCTTTTGTACCTTATGCGTCACATTCACAGGTCGTTAATATTAACACGCTTGTTAAATGGAAAACTAGCATTGCAAAACTAAACTAACTAACTAATTACAAATGTTATATTGTTTTTCAGGATGAAGATCTGTGTTTAACAACAGTTGTGTTCCTGTCTCAGGACGCACAAACACATCATTCAGATGACAAAGAAGAAATAAATAACTAGCTTTGTCTTTAAGTTATATTTGTAAGGTTTACAATCAAAAGTACACGTTGTTTATTTTTCAATCTCTCATTTTTGGTAACTCTGTCACTGTGTTTTTGTCATCATTCCTGCAGTCATATATGTTCTTGGCTACTTCTTAATTAAAAATATATATACACCGCGTTCCAAATTATTATGCAAATTATATTTTATCTCTGTTTTTCCTAAATAGTCAATTCAAATGACAGTTGGCATAATTTTCGAGTCATCGACCAATAGAGTATATTTCAAATATTACTGAACAAAACTCCCAATGAAAACAGTATGTTTTTCAAAAATAAAAAACTTAAAATCCACTGTTCCAAATAATTACGTACACAGAGTTTCAAAAGATTTAATAGGTTGTAGAGAATTGAAAATGGTCATTTGTTGAATTTGCAGCATTAGTAGATCAATTTCACTGAAATCAAAAGCTATTTAATCAAAAACATCGTAACAGGTCAAGTTACATATTAACATAGGACCCCTTATTTGATAGCAGTTTTACAATTCTTGCATCCATGGAACTTGTACGTTTTGGGAAAATGTCTACTTGAATGTCTTTGCAGGATGTCAGAATAGCCTCCCAGAGCTGCTGTTTGGATGTGAACTGCTTCCCACCCTCATATTTCTTTGCTTGAGGATGCTCCAAAGGTTCCCAATAAGATTGAAGTCAGGGAAGAATGGGGACCACACCATAAGTTCCTCTCCTTTTACCAGCCAATGATGCAGAGGTATTCCTTGTAGCATGAGATGGTGCATTGACTTGCACGAAGATGGTTTTGTTGCAGAAGGCACAGTTCTTCTCTTTCTACCATGGAAGAAAGTGGTCAGTCAGAAACTCCACATACTTTGCAGAGGTCATTTTCACACCTTCAGGGACCCTAAAGGGGCCGACCAGCTCTCTCCCTGTGATTCCAGTTCAAAACATGACTCCACCACCTCCTTGCTGACATTGCAGCCTTGTTGGGACATGGTGGCCATCCACCAACCATCCACCATTGCATCCATCTGGACCATCCAGGCTTGCACTGCACTCATCAGTGAACAAGACTGTTTGAAAATTAGTCTTCATGGAGTTCTGGGCCCACTGCAGCCATTTCTGCTTGTGAGCATTGGTTAGGGGTGGCCGAATAGAAGGTTTATGCACAACTGCAAGTCTCTGGAGGATCCTACACCTTGATGTTCGCAGGGCTCCAGAGGCACCAGCAGCTTCAAATATGTGTTTGCTACTTTGTAATGGCCTTTTAGCAGCTGCTCTCTTAATCTGATGTATTTGTCTGGCAGAAACCTTCATCATTGTGCGTTTATCTGCACAAGCCCATCTGTGCTCTGACTCAGCCACAAATCTCTTAACATTATGGTGATCACGCTTAAATTTTCGTGAAATATCTAAGCTTTTCATTACGTGTCCAAGGCATTCAACTATTTCGCGCTTTTCAGCAGCAGAGAGATCATGTTTCTTTCCTATATTGCTTGAAAATGGTGGTCTGCTTAATAATGTGGAACATCCTTCTTTAGTAGTTTTTCCTTTAATTGGGCTCACCTGGCAAACTAATGATCATAGGTGTCCGAGATTGATTTCAGTGATGCAAAGAGTCCTGAGACACTATTCCATCCATGGGCTTAATTGAAAAACAACTTATTTAATCTTTATGACACTTCAACACAATTTGTATAATCATTTGGAACGTGGTGTATATATAAATGTTTGCATATTGAATAAGCAATATACTTTACAAAGATTTCTGAAAACAGTATTTTAAAAAACAACAACAAAGTTTTACAGGTGGACAGGAAATATGATAATCATATCACAGCACAAGGTTCCTGCTTTGCACCACCTGGAAAGCTTAAGCTTTTTCTGTGGGTAGTGTGTATATTTTATGGTGAGCGAGCAGGTAGGTCCTGACCCTGCAGAACATAACACTACCACTAAAAGTCATGGAAAATTAGCACAATAGCTTCAGGAAAGTCTGTGCTATTTTAATGCAATATATGATAGTCAATTACTAACTAAATAATGCATGTGTGGTCTATATTCTCCTTTGACACTGATCTCATCTATGCCAAAAAATAAAACAGTCATTAAATATTAACAGATGCACTCTCTTACACCTAACAAAGGTAAAAACTAAATGCCATACAGTCTGCTACTATTAATATTTCATTTGTATCTTCTTTTAGTTGCTGTTTTTTATGACTTTGTTTTTGTTTTTGTTTAGTATCTGACCTGTTTACTCTTTGAGTAAGAGTTTGTGGACAGAAAGAACAATGCAGCATGTCAAATTAATCTTAATCTAATGAAACAAGCTAGAATTAGACAATATTCAGAGCAGTAAGTTTGGAAGGTTTTACTGAGTAAAAGGAAGAGGGGAGTGGGAGAGGGAGGGTTTCTGATCCCTCAACATCATGCAGAAGCATCACATGCTGACCTAGACAATCCTGACATCTATTGGAGATGACAGGTAATGAACTAAAAACTTCTTAACAAACACTTCTCTCAACAGTCAAAGCTAAATTATATTGTTTTCTTGTCCTCAAATGATTGCTGGAAGTTTGCATCATGACTGCGTGATATATATTCTTCATTTTAATGAATCTGTAATGCACTGTAGGGAAATCATTAATGAGTTTCCGTGTAACTGTGTATGTAGGTTCCTCTCAAATGCAAGAGGAGTATGGCTGCTGCAGTGACAATCTTTACACTGACTGTGATTTTAGTGTAGTGCTTTTGAGCCATTGCAGTTACTTCAGTTACAGAATTGACTGTTTTTATGTAGTGCTCTCCATGGAACCAGAGATTACAGCTTTTTAATAATGGTTTTAAGAGGTTTCAGGTAAACATTTTATAATCATGATGTGTCCTGACCATGATATATTTTGATACCACAAAACAGAACTTGAGGATCTTTACATTATTCTGTTGAATTTTAATTAAATAAAATAGTCAGGAGACAGAAGTCTTGTTGGCTATTCCGAAACACTTCGTTTTCAAAAAACTAAACACTAAAAATAAAAATTTGGAGGTCATTGTCTGCTTCCAAAAAGTTCATATCTGTGATTTTCTTCTTGACATCAAGGAAGTGCAGTTCACAGGCAGGTCTGCTTATTATGCAAGTGGGGATAACCAATATTCTGCAATTTGGAAGTCTTTTTTTTTTCACAAATGACACATTTAAGATGCTGTAGTTATTTTCAGGATTTTATTTTAACACAATGGACAGCATTTTTAAATTTTACCAATTTTGTAACCTGAGTTATCATTAATTTCATATAAATCAGTAAATAACAGCCCATTTATTCATGACACAGTTAATCAGTTTTTCTTTTCTAACACAGGGGAAAACATTTTACACTCATGGTACTTGACACTGAAACAACTTACAAGCAAAAGTGCAGTTCTCTTTGTTGTAGCATCAATCTGAGTTATTTGTCCCTTGGGTTCTGGTGGTAAATACATTTTTGTTGTTCTTCTATACATGAACAGGTCAGCTGTTGCTCACATGATAATAATAATGCACCCCTCTTGATACATTCTACCTGAATCTTAGTCATCAGGACCTAACACAGTCCCTGGAAATTTCAGAAGAGTTATCTCTTATATCATAAACATATTGTTTCTCATTCAGCCTCCTGTTATTTATTTTCATTTCCACAGTTTTCAGAGAGAAACACATGTGTAAAACCTCAACTTATAGATTATTATTTTTCTTATGACATCACTGACCCCTTTCATCAGGTCTGCTCACTTTGAGCCAGTACTTTGGACTGCTCGTGGCATATGTTAATTAGTGTACTGTTTGCATTTTTGTGAATGCATCATCAGGTAGCTTTCTGATGCGAAAAGAGGGTTTTGTACTGTTGCACACCATTGCCAAATCTGGCTCTAAATATTATGATGACAGCTGTGACCACTCATTTTGCTATTAATGGCTTTCTTGCAAGAATTAGACCGAATTTCAACCAATTAATCCAACTGTGAATATTTTATTTCCTCATTTGGAAAAATAGTGGTGCAGTGTTGTTCCTTTGCACTCAGCAGCACTGCACCTCTGATTACAACTGGTATAAAAAATGCTTAATTATTGAAGAAAAATCTTCATATTTGAAGCGCTTAAATAAAAAAACTAAGTTAAAACAAGAAAATGATTTAATGCCTGAAAACAATTAATGAGCTTTAATCATTCAATAACATAAACAATTTAGAAATTAAATATGTGATTCTTAATACATTAATTTCAGAAACTAAGACAGCTATAATAATTTTTTTTTTTACATTTGTTGTTTTACAAAAAATAAACTAATACCTGTGCTTGTAAGTTATCAAAGCAAAACTAACAAACATAAAACATAGGGAGAATTCTTAAAGAATAAAAACTATGATTATCTACTTTGTGAATCCTGATCCATTTGAAATCTTGCTACTCACTTATTTACTTAATTTTTTCTGCCTAACACAGAAGTAGTCAAAAATCCTCCATATTAGCAGTGCAAACAGTCAGCAGTTTCATTTGCGACAGTGCATCAGGGAATCATTTTGTCTACTTTGTTTAAATCTATCTGAAGGCCGTTGTTTAACCACACATCAAAAGTGCTGATGGCGACTGTAAATGCCATTTAATTGGAAAGGGGCTAAAGAAAATAATACTGAACCATCTATGAAAAAATATAGTATGAAACTATTACAAATATTTGTTGTATAATAAATGATTCTTTATTGTGCTGCATATTTTAGAGCTATTCAGCTGTCAAACGTGTTTAAGGACTCTAACAATTGCTGTGGTAATTAAAATTTTAAAAAAAAATTAAATAGGTAAATAAAAACTGTCTCTATTTTAATGTTCATTTAAAAGCATGGAGTTTAACCCTAACCCCCTAAACCCTACACAAAATTCAATTCCAGTTCCTTTAAATTGTCCTTTAATGTTGATATATATGTACATTATGCAGCTGTACTGAAAATTTCCCAAAAGTTTCTAACTAGTCAATTTGGATAAGTTTAGGAAGGTAAATTTAATTCGGACATCACAAAATTTAACTCAGTTTCTTTTGCACAAGAATGTGTTAACTTTAGCACTGTATTAAACAGTTTTGATTGAGTTTCTAAGCTTTAAAATGAATTTAAGAATTGCCACTGTCATACTGGAAAGAAGCATCTGTTAAAACTTTTAATCCTTCAACCACACATAACTATAAAAAAAAATCTAAACTACTATATCAACCATGTGTCTATAAGACTTAGTATAGAAAGTAAAACCAATTACTAGTTAGTTTGCTTTTTGTCATTTTGACTCTGTAGGAGTTTAGATAAAAGAAGATGGGGTTGGCTTTGAATCTTCTTTTAAGATATAACCGCTATTCTATAAACAAGATGGTCAAAATTAACTGGATACGTGTCCGATATACAGCTTCAGAAAACATATAAAGAAACCTAAGGTGGTTGCAATAAATGCTTGGCAGGGCATCTCAAAAGATTAAATGTAAAATTTGGTGAAATCCATGTGTTTTACATTTCATTAACTAAAAAGGACTTTCATCCAAGGATTAAAAACAGCCCTTAACTTAATCTTAACTTTAACCTTAACTATTTTTGATTACCCCTAAAATTGGGATAGCGTGTATAATAATATAATGACTCCAGTTCCTTAACAACTAATGCAACACTATAGTTGAACCCCTTGAGCTAAAAGGTTTGTAAAACCTTGACTACTGAATGTCATCAAAGACAATTCGAAACTCAGTTTCTATAAATTGTTCAAAAGAAAGAAAGAAAAAAAATCAGCTGATTGCCAGAGTTTCCGAAGAGCACCTTAAAGCTTCTCTGGACTCGACTCATTTTTCTTTTTAAAGAGATTTTTGAGCTTTAAAGGTTTCTTGCTCTTTTCCTTTTCCTTGTTCCTGTCATCTGCGGCCTCCAAAGGCAATGAGGGAGCAGGGAGGACAACCCTTGGTTTTGGCAGAGGTGGCTCCATCTCTGCTCGCAGCCTGCCAGCAGAGAGGTTTGTTGCTGAAGACACGGAGCTGCATGATTTTTCAAGGATTCCATCATAAACAAGCTGGCTCAGTGGCCCAACAGTAAAAAAGTCTGATGAAGACTTCCATGGCACCTGGGAAGTTAACATGAGATCAGGCTGCACATTGTGAGCTGCCAATGAACTTGATTCTGATAACTCTTCCCTCAAGATGAATTGTTTAGGCATTTCCCTTGGGATATCAACTCTATCCCAAGAGATTTTTCCAGTAGGAGTGTCTATGGTGCTTTCAGCATCCTCTCTCGGCATTCTTGGCATTCTCCTTCTGAGAGAACCAGCAGACATTTCAAGTTCATTTCTCAGTAAACCTTTACTTATTGATGGCTCTAAACAAAACTCTTGCATCTCTGTAGAGGATGAGGTGTCCACAAGTGCTTCGAGTCTCTCTCTGGGCAGTATCTTCATTGAAGCAACATCTGTATAATACTCCAGCTCATCTCTAGATATTTTTCTTGTTGGTATTCTGGTTGTCTCAACTATTTTGTCTTTTGCTGATCCCCTCACAGAGGAATCAAATTGATTTTCCCCTTTATGGAACGCATGTTTCCTGGAACCTGTGTCTTGGGAAACTCCCATTGAATCTCTAGTAATCCTTCTGGAGTCAAATAGATGCTCAGGATCATCCCTTGTCATCTTTCCTGAGGAAGTGTCAGTTGAAGAGCCCATCATATCTTTTGATATCTTCCTTTTTGCTAGATCCGCTGATGCTTCTACTTCATCCCATATCATCTTCCTCACATCTATTCCCAAATCACTTCTTTCTCTGAATGTATTCTTTGAGGGAACTTCTGTCAAATCCCCCACTGTGTCCTTCTCTACTTTCCTGGGTGAAAACTCTGCATCTGTCTCATTTGAAATTCCCTTTTTATGCGCAACATCAGTGGAAAGTCCAGTCCTGTTGCGTGACATCTTCCTTGATGTTGAATCTATACATGACTCTTCTGCAGACATTTTTAAAGAAGATGTTTCCAACGAAGTATCCAAGGCTTTGTCTCTAACCATCTTGCTACAGGCAATATCAACAGAAGTTTCAAGGTCTTCCACTGACATTTTGTGAGGTGGCGATTCAACAAGAGCCTCTACTTCTTTAGTTAAAGTTTTTGTAACAGGGCTCTCAGCAAGCAGCTCAGTGTCATCGTGATAGAGCTTTCGAGAGGAGATGTCAACAGCAGAACTAGGGAACAGTTTGCTGAGAGGAGAAGTCATATACTCTGAATCTGAGAACCTTTCTTGGGAATCTCTATTAGTGAGAGAAAGGAAAGGAAGCATAAGCAAAGAAAACAGGAGAGGAAAAAAAAATCAAAGGACAGCTAAGGCTGGTATAAAGGTAGGATAAGAAAGTGGTTTAAAAATGCACAGCAAGTGCATTTTTAAAAGTTGGGAAAAGGCAGACATACTGTTTTTTTAGTGTTTTTCGGAAATGTTCCTCTTCCTCGTCATAGGAAGAGTAGGGAGTTCGGATGGGGATAAGAAGGTCAGGGTCTGGGGAGATCATGGTGGCTGATGGTTGAGGAATGATCCCTGAGCGACGTGACCGACGTATGGATACCCGTGCTCGAGGAGACCGTTTAAGTGGTGCAACTGCAACTGGTGAGAAACAATTATTAAAAATGAAGAATCTATGCAGAGCAGATCCTGTAAGAGCAGAAATTAATATGTACCCTAATTTTCATTCCAGAACACTACTAATTAAACTTTGTCTGTGAAGCTGCAGGAAACGTACGGTTAGAGAAGTTTGGTGATGTAGGAACAAGGATGGTATATACATATATGTGTACGTATACTAATAACACCCATTAACAATATAGTTAACAATTTCTTTTACCTCTTTAGTATTTCTGTTATTTGTGAAGCGTTATTAAGGAAGGAATCTGAGCTCTGTTATGAGTGCTTGTTTTTCTTTTTCAGTCAATGAGTTTGTGTATTCTTAGCAAAACACAAACTTATCAGCTACTTAACAAATCCTTCACTTTGGAAATATTTCAGAGTTTTGAGGTTGAACACTGCATACACTATTGTACTTTGATTCTGATCACAAATTCAGTTACTAGAGTTATTTATCTTTCATTCTAAAAAGTTTTAAATGTGCTGTAACTGGGATCCATTTAATATTGGAATATTTTTTGAGACAGAGGATAGTTTTGTCATATATCAGGTTGTTATTAAACTCATATTTGCAGGCAATACAAACCAAATAACTTAATGCGAAATATTAAATTCAACGCCTGTTTGCATACTTCTGAATGCATTGATTGGAAGTGTGCAAATCACATATCACGTTCCAGATTCCAATCAAATCTAACTCTGTGTGACACTGACAATAACAAGGACTCAACTAAAGCCTTAAAAGCTCCTAATTCCTGTTTCTTACCTGGTATCTGAGGTAAAATAGGAGAGGTAGGCTCATCTAAAAGATCCTCTATGGAGCCATGAATGGAGCTGTGGCAGGAACAAGATGACTGGCACACTCTAGGCAACCCCAGGGCAATTGAGTCGGAGTAGAGCTGAGCAGTGAGTTTTGCTAAACCCGGATTCCTGATGATGGGAAACCCACAGAGGAGCTCAATATGTTGCCAACGATGAAGACGCTCCCGCAGGCAGGCTGTTACTTCAGACAAGGCATTCCTTTAAGAGATCCAAAAAGCTTTGTGATGTAATTTGTTGAATCTTTATATTGACAGACACAAATACCTGCACAGAGGTAACTTTGTGACTCACTTGGCCTCCAAAATCTTGTGGTCTACTTGGTCTAGAGAGGAGCTGTGGGCCACGTGGAGTGTCCCCAGCACAGAGCTTCTCTTCTTCTTAATCTTCTCTGCCTAGAAAAAAGCATACATATGAGTCTGGGCACTTACATATGAAGGATAGTCACTATAAGCATTATTACTCTTATGTTGCTATGCATTACCTCCTCCTTGGCAGTGGCAAGCTGTAGTTCTGCACTCTGCTTTTTAACATTGTAGTACTGCACCTCTACCTCATGTGTCAGCTGCAGCCACTGCTGAAGCACCTCTGTGACAGTCCAGCTGGCTTGCATGTCCTTCTCGGCCTGCTTCAGCGCTCCACGGACCTGAAGAGGTGGCAAATGTTAAAAATCATCAGTATGCAGAAAATAATTTAGGGTAAAATCTTCAGGCCTGCCAAACTAGGATGATGAGTGTCTTGCATTTGTGAAGCTGCTTGCTCTTGCTGCAGCATTTCTACCTGTTCCAGCTCCTCCTCTGCATATCTGAGGCGGCTCAGCTCACTAACAGCTCCCTGCCTCAGCTCATGCAGACGATGAGCCTCTTCCTGTGCCCCCATGATCTCATCTCTCATCTTCTCCTCTAGGCTCTGTTTTTCTTCTGCCACATTACGCTTTTCTTCCTGGGCTCGCTCCAGTCTGAGTAAATCAAAGCGTGTTTAGTTCAATCACACAAAGCAAAGGCAATCCGGTAACTTACAGTAGCTAAGAGACTGACAGAGAGAAGAAAAAAAAAATCACAGTTCTTACTGTTCTTGTAGTTCTATGAGGCTCTGTTCAGCCCTCTGGAGACTTTCTAAATCTTTCATCATTTTAGATATGTGGACTTTGCTGGCTTTGTTCTGAGCCTGGGCAAACCAGCAGCCGCCGACTCCCATCACAACTGACACAATGAGCAGCAGGTCTTTCATGTAGTTATGAGGGGGCCCTATGATTGAATGGACATCAGATCACTTTAAATAATAATCACATCAAAATGTATTTCTATGGCACATAATAATACAACAAAGTTGAGCAAAGTGCTTCACACTCAGTCAGAGCAATAGCATAAGACAGAATAAAAGAAACAGTTAAAAGGAGGGCAGGATACAATATGAACAATATGGGTAAAAAAAAAAACATAACTAGCCACAAAATAGCATACTAATATGAATCAAAAGCTAGACTAAAATAATAAGTGATAATAATAAGACGCAATTTAAAAGACTGGACTCTGAGGAACGAATACAAGGAGGGAGGTTATTCCAGAGTCTGGGAGCTATGACAGCAAAGGCCTGATCACCTCTGGACTTCAGACGAGACCTCGGTTGCGTCAGGACCATTTGATTGGAAGATCTAAGTGCCTTATTAGGGATAGACAAATGGAGGAGTTCGCATAGATAGCTGGAAGCCAAATTGTTTAAAATTTAAGGTAAATTAAAAGGTAAGCAAGAGAATTTGGAAATTGATGCGATATTCAACAGGGAGCCAATGTAAGTTGGCTAAAACTGATGTGATGTGGGCATAATTTCTAGTACCAGCTAAGAGACGTGCAGCTGTGTTTTGAAATAACGATATGAACATTAAGTAAGTTGAAACGAAAGGCCTTAAATGTAAACCGATTTAGCAACTTTGCTGCCTAATCCATCATTTAATGCTGATTTTAGATTAAAGGTTAAGAGGAAGAGTAATACAAAAGTAGTTATGCAATGAAAAGAATGGCAACAGGACATGAATGTATCTTTCCTGCTTCAAAGACATCAAAGCTACTGTCTGAGGGAATAAAGTGAGGATTTCTTCTTACGTGTAGGTGGTCCGAACAGAACAACATCCAGAGCTTTGATGGTGAGCTTCTGTTTGTCTCTCTGGTCCTGAACTCTTAGCTGGCCACTCAGGAATGAAGGCTCATTAGCTGCAATCCTACAAATGGATTTTATGGTTTTTATTTTAATGGCTTATTTGGGATTACCAAAATATGCATACATGTGTGTTTTTAGGGTTTCCAGGGTGACGAGCCCTGCCTTGTATAACATATGTATTGTTGCCAGAAGAGAGTTAACAGTAGCAACAAAAGAAGAACAATGGCGACACATGTTGACTACAGATATCACTGTGAATCAAACAAACGGGAGAGAATGTGGTTCCCTCAAAACTTAATCTGAGAATATAGTTTCTAGAAGACCAACTTGTTTATGTGGCGAATTGCCTGTACACCCTCTTCAGTTATTCTCACCTGGGGAGTGTGTTTCCATTGACCTTAAACTCTTTAAAATTTCTCTCATACTGTGGCAATTCAACAAAATCCTTCAGCCAGCGGAGCACGTCATCCTGAGTCCAATTATGTACTAAAACAAAACAAGATCAAGTTTCAGATAAAACATGATACTGGACACAAACACACACACACACTCTGTTACACCCGGATACCTTCGGATGACTTCCAGCTTCTCCAGAGCTCCTCAACTGTGATGTGCTGGTCTTCTCTGTGCAGGTTGCTGTGTTTGTTAGTCTGTTGCTGCTTCATGTCTTCAATAATGAACTGCGACATTGGAGAAAAACAGTACAACAGAGTGAAAATAGCACTTTTTAAAATTTTATTATGAGGTACAACACTAAAATGCGAAGATAAGTGTCACAAGGACATCATATTGTTTGAACTTTATGTCCAGGATAAATAGAGTGAGTGCTGGTGTGAGTCATGTGCTTAGATTTCAATCTAGGAATAAGGAGCGGTTGTTTTTAGTTTGCATTTATTTAGAATGGTTGCAGAACCATAAGTGTGTGTTGCAAACTTCAGGGATTGCGTGTGTGTGTTGGTGCTGTCTTGGAATGTGTGCTTGGCTCTAGACGAAGGCTTCATATGATGGCTAGAGGAATTTTGGGACTTTGATGAGCCCAGACCCCCTCCTCTGACATCTCTATGGTAACTGCAACCTGAGCCCCTGGATACTGTATCCCTGAGCTGCATTCTGGAAGGCAAAGGCATTAGAGAAGTCTAGGTTGATTACCTGACGCACATACAAACAGTATAGCAGCATATTAACGTTGAGGTAGTTTACCATTCAAAGAAATCTCAGGGGGGAAAAAAATTGTCATGACACACTGCTTACTGTTACGAATGACTACAAAGGTCACCAGTGTAACGGTTTTCTATTTGTGCAAACCAATTTTTGTCACTGAGCCAAAGGCAAAGTTATACTGCTATCCTTGAAGGAGCATTTGACTCTAGCAGCAGTGATGACACCTGTTGTTGCACTGCTAAACACTATGTGCATCAATCATGCAAAAACATACAAGCACAGGGATTAAGTAAAATAATTCAATAAATAAATAAAATAAGAAAATGGGTTACATATTTCATGAAGAGCAAGGTGTCTACCTCCACACTCTCTTCCACCTCAATCCCCCCATCTTGGTCATCATCCATCATCTGATGGATGCTCCGAAGGGCCTCCAAGCTGAAGCGATCAGCCTCGCTCATGCATGGTGGAGACACTACGGCGCAGGGGTCTGCATGGGTGGGAAAGGCAATAATAATACATCTCATTATTTTGCTCAGTTTATTCCAAAAGAACTTTAATTTGCCAACTTTACATCGTTATTTAAGCTGATCTATAAGAGCTTTTCATTATTTTGGCTCACATAGCATCATCTATAATGTCCACAAGATCAACATGGAGAGCCTGGGATATCTTACTGTCTCCTTTGTGCATTTGGTAGTTATCACTAAAGGGAGTGCAGAATTATTAGGCAAATGAGTATTTCGTCCACATCATCCTCTTCATGCATGTTGTCTTACTCCAAGCTGTATAGGCTCGAAAGCCTACTACCAATTAAGCATATTAGGTGATGTGCATCTCTGTAATGAGAAGGGGTGTGGTCTAATGACATCAACACCCTATATCAGGTGTGCATAATTATTAGGCAACGTTCCTTTCCTTTGGCAAAATGGGTCAAAAGAAGGACTTGACAGGCTCAGAAAAGTCAAAAATAGTGAGATATCTTGCAGAGGGATGCAGCAGTCTCAAAATTGCAAAGCTTCTGAAGCGTGATCATCGAACAATCAAGCGTTTCATTCAAAATAGTCAACAGGGTCGCAAGAAGCGTGTGGAAAAACCAAGGCGCAAAATAACTGCCCATGAACTGAGAAAAGTCAAGCGTGCAGCTGCCAAGATGCCACTTGCCACCAGTTTGGCCATATTTCAGAGCTGCAACATCACTGGAGTGCCCAAAAGCACAAGGTGTGCAATACTCAGAGACATGGCCAAGGTAAGAAAGGCTGAAAGACGACCACCACTGAACAAGACACACAAGCTGAAACGTCAAGACTGGGCCAAGAAATATCTCAAGACTGGTTTTTCTAAGGTTTTATGGACTGATGAAATGAGAGTGAGTCTTGATGGGCCAGATGGATGGGCCCGTGGCTGGATTGGTAAAGGGCAGAGAGCTCCAGTCCGACTCAGACGCCAGCAAGGTGGAGGTGGAGTACTGGTTTGGGCTGGTATCATCAAAGATGAGCTTGTGGGGCCTTTTCGGGTTGAGGATGGAGTCAAGCTCAACTCCCAGTCCTACTGCCAGTTTCTGGAAGACACCTTCTTCAAGCAGTGGTACAGGAAGAAGTCTGCATCCTTCAAGAAAAACATGATTTTCATGCAGGACAATGCTCCATCACACGCGTCCAAGTACTCCACAGCGTGGCTGGCAAGAAAGGGTATAAAAGAAGAAAAACTAATGACATGGCCTCCTTGTTCACCTGATCTGAACCCCATTGAGAACCTGTGGTCCATCATCAAATGTGAGATTTACAAGGAGGGAAAACAGTACACCTCTCTGAACAGTGTCTGGGAGGCTGTGGTTGCTGCTGCACGCAATGTTGATGGTGAACAGATCAAAACACTGACAGAATCCATGGATGGCAGGCTTTTGAGTGTCCTTGCAAAGAAAGGTGGCTATATTGGTCGCTGATTTGTTTTTGTTTTGTTTTTGAATGTCAGAAATGTATATTTGTGAATGTGGAGATGTTATATTGGTTTCACTGGTAAAAATAAATAATTGAAATGGGTATATATTTGTTTTTTGTTAAGTTGCCTAATAATTATGCACAGTAATAGTCACCTGCACACACAGATATCCCCCTAAAATAGCTAAAACTAAAAACAAACTAAAAACTACTTCCAAAAACATTCAGCTTTGATATTAATGAGTTTTTTGGGTTCATTGAGAACATGGTTGTTGTTCAATAATAAAATTATTCCTCAAAAATACAACTTGCCTAATAATTCTGCACTCCCTGTATATCTCAAAAAAAAAAAATCCCATGTAATAGCAATTCTAAATTGCATGTTCATCCGCTGGGAATTACACTGTTCTGTTTAAAAATGGTTAAGAGTCCCGAAGTAAAGTACAATAAATTTCAGTGTCCTCTGTCTGATTCTGGAGAGGTACATTACTTGCATCCTTTTCACTCTTAATGTTTGCTTTGTTTTGTGTATGTATCCCTTTTTTCCTAACAATATACTTAAAATACAATCCTATCAACCTATTAAAATAAAACCAAAGTAAAAGCAACACCATTTCAACCCAGATAAATTAGAATAAAATGTAAGACAAAATGGAAATTAAACCAAGTGCCCAGTCAGTACAATACATTAGCTGAGAGTTAACAGTTTCCCTTTAAAATCTACTTATTAGTTAAACAGACTGCGGAGGTGGTTTTGTCACTGGCTGCATTCAGTGTCGAGAATCATTGAATTTAATTGTTATGTGGTGTTTCTAATATAAATAATCTCATAAATACTGTACTCAAATTCTTTTTTGGTACTTTTAGTACTTTTTTATGACATTAGGAAACTACCCAAAGTCTAAAGTTCCAGTTTTCTGAATGAATTTGTTAGAGTTAAATGGGCTTAAAACAGCTTTAACAAATTTTAGCAAACAAATAAGGTTTTAGGATCAAGCCTTCACTCCATGAAGCAACACACTATGAGAAAATGTGCAGGAAATACATTTCATTGAATCATAATGACGACTCAGTGGAGTCATTATGATCAAATCGACCGTTGTAATTTGGTTTAAATCGTACAGTGAGTTCCTGGCTTGAGTACAAGTACACTGATGCATTAGAAGATGACGCATAGCTTTCCGTCATCTGTCAGTCTGCTGAGTCACAGCCCATTTTCGTCTCAGTGACTCTCGAGTCTGAGTGTTTCAAGGGGCAAGAGGCTGAGAGTCAAAGGTCTGCTAGCTGAGCCCACCTTGAGCCACCTCCAGTGATGCTAACCACTCTGTGCCAAAAATGTAATGAAGAAATAATCCATGAGTAAAGAGAGAGAGGGGGGAGAAAGCAAGAGGGAGGGAGACTTCTATGGAAAAAACAAACAAACAGAGGATTCCCATTTCGCTGCATCCTGCCCTTAATCTTCTTACAAAAATATCGGCATTTATCTCTGAAGGTTCTTGTTGTGTTTTTTAATATGAAGCAAATCCTCTGGGAATTTTTGCATTTTTAGACAGTTACAACCACACGAGCCATATGTTTTCTTCCTGTGCAAGATTATCTTAAAACATACACAGATACATAAACACAGGGTGTGTTTTCAGAAGGTTTCTCAAGTAAGGAAGAACAGCAGAAAGTAGGAGTAAAATAATTTCAGATTATTAACTGTTTGAATGATGTAGGCATCTCCTACTCAACACAAGTGATGTGCTCTTTTCATGATAAGTAGGAGGGAAAACTCATTTAAAATGTTATAGCAGAACATTTGGTAAGCCGATGTTTCACTTGCTGCTGTCATAACAGAAATCTATGACAGTTACAGGCTATATGTTTTTGTTCTTCTTATCATCACCACAGGCAGGAGAATCTACAGTAACGACATATTTTATAAAAGCAAAGATATTATCCCTCGTTTGCTGATGAAACTTGAATTCCAGAATAAGGAGAAGCTGCTTCGACGATGGAGCTTCTTCTGCCTCACAAGGTGGTGTAAACAAAGGGACCTAAAACAGTGTTTGTGCCTTTACTGCTCACTTTGTGTGAGAATTGATGTGTGGTGCTGTTAGGAATCACTTATATTTAGGGACAACAATTAAAATGAATTAATTACTGCCAGGGTTAAGGTTGGGGCAGCAACGAGTAGAAAAGGATTCCAGGAAATAACTGTAGGTCGACGTAAATGTCCTCTGTAGCGATGGGAAACACAACTGTGAGTTTGTGCGCAGGGGATTGTGTGGGTTTAACGATGTCCCTGTAGGACCTCCACATAAAAACTTTCCACAGGTGAGCGGAAGCTGCTGGAATCCTGAGAGAGTGGAGCACATTGTGGCACGTGTATATTTAGATTAAATTGTCAGAACGCTATTATTAACCCCAGCAACAAGTTTGTGCCCGATTAATGGACACGTGTTTGTTTGTTTTTAACAGATAAACAAAAACAACAAACAAAAAGTTCCTGTTTCCTAAATATATTTTTGGCAGCACGTGCAGGTTGCACAAACACCCCAAAACGGAATTCTACTAACAGATGCTCTAATAACCTGATGGTTTTCTTTTAAAATAAACAAACAAATAAATGATCAAGGTTAAATTTTCAGGTTAAATTTTAAAAAATGAGTCTTTCCTTAAGTGTAAGTGTCAAACAGCCGACTATCACCGCTATAATCGACGCAACATCAACAGTGATAGTGCAGATTTAAGATCCAGTTTAAATACTTAGTCATGCTTTACTTTCTTTCGTGTTTTCTCTTTTGTTGGCGCCATGCATCATTCAGTACATACGCGCCGGGTCGAAACTTGCGCTCTCACCGGGGATGGTAACACCCTCGAGGTCCCCGGCAACTTGTGCGGCCCAGAAGAGCGCAGCGGGGAAAACGAGCAGTAGCGGGGACGGAGGGAACATTTCACACGGATGGCAATGTTGTCGTCCAAAGCTGAGAAAGTTCTCAAAATAAACGAATAAAGAACGTATACATAACCAAACCCCCGTTTCGGAGGCACCAGCGACAGTCTGCGAAAAAGTGTTAAGCGATCTGCGTTGCTATTATGGGTACATCCAGAAGGGAGATGTGATAGGCTGCTGATGTTCACTGGAGAGATCTGGCAGTGGCACTGGTGTGCAGATTGAAACGTAAAGTTTAGGTGGGTAAAAATGATATATAAAAAAGTTGTAATCGAAGCGTAATTCAAACACAAAAAGGATTAATCAAAGTTTTTCAAACTTGCGCATGATATTCCAGGAAAAAGACAAAAACAACATCAAAACATCTGATTCAGGTATAATAAATCCATATTCAGTGTGATATAATCATCAGAATAAATGGTCCTGGGTGAGATACAATTTTTTTTTAAAAAAACAATCCAGTTACAACTTAAAGGCACAGCAGTTTAAATGGTGGTTGATCTGTTTTCTGATTTTTATAATCCAACTAGTCGTACAAAAGGTTCCCTGGCCTCTCTCTCCCTGCAGCCCTTTCCCAGAGATGTCATGTTCCTCCTCAGAACTCCACCCCCTCACTCCATTTGCAGCATGGGGGCCTCTTAATTAGTTTTCCTAACATATTTCCCAGCCATACAAATGGGGGTCAGAGTTAGTTTCCTTTTCGTTAAGGTAGGGACAACCACTATAATACACTGTACACTGTCGAGTGTAACCCTAAATGTTTGGATGAGGATCAATTAAATCCCATAGATCTCACTATTGGAAGTATTTCCTGAGATCAGCTAATGATTGGCTGTCCTGATATCATCGCCTGACTGTCTGGGTGAAGGAGTCGTATCTGTGATTGGAATTCTTCAAGCTATTTGAAAGGGTTTTGCCAATGTTTGCACAGCTGTTCATTAATGATGTCTATATGTAGCTATGCCATTTATTACATGCTCAGATGCACACTCTTGTTAATGTAAAAGCATTGCTAGAAGCATAAAGAGAGACGGACCAAAGCAGACCACACGGATACACAGGCATACACACCAAACACACAAACATTAACAGCAACAAAGTGTCAGGTTTCATTCCAGCAATACGGCTCCCAGTTTAAAAATAAGTCAGACAGATTTGACCTCTATCCCGGGTAGCATGCTTCAGTGGATAGTGTCTAAGCAGGCCCCAGCAGGAAGTGAGTATACAGCATGTTTGGTTACATGATAGACAGAAACAGGAAAAGAGTGCATACATATTCATCAAGATTATGCACAGATACTGATATTATCAATTCACCAAGACTTGGACACTGGAGGAAAATTGAGTCAGGATATTGTGACTTGGTGATGCAGTAATTCACAATTAAATATTTCATCGGGTAGGTATATTTCCAAATATATTAAATACCTCTGCTCCTGCAGACCAAGAGAAGGATCAAAGACATCAGTTTTTTAGGGCAATTAAAGTTGGAGCTTCTAATTTCATCATTAGTGTTTAAAAAAAGAAAAGCAAAAAGAAAGAAAGGAAGAAATTAAGAGATGATTCACCTATTTTACATACCGGATGAGTCCAGTTGTTGTATGCTTAGAGGATGGTCACAGAAGGGACATTTACACTTTGTTTTTACAGTCTAACCCTTTACTAGAAGCACCTTTTGTCACATCAACAGCTATTTTGAAATAAGTAATAATTCAATTTAAGCTAACATGTCTTTGAAACAGAGCACCAAGTAAAAAAAAGAATCATGCATATACAGACAGAACAAGGAAAGCCCACATAGAACAGTCTCAGGAAGGTTTGACTCAAGACTGTTCATGCAGGGCTTGAAACAAATAATTCACACTGGGAATTCTTCTCCTACCCGTACCCTTCTCTTCATCGTCTCACTCTTCTTATCTCTTATTCTTGGTATAACTGGTACTAAACTAGTTATTATTGCCATGAAAACGCATTTACAACTTATACAGCATAACAGCATAATGCAATAATATCTTGTCAGCTTGTACAAAATTAAGCAAGTCAGATCCTGTAGGACTAGGATGTTACCACCTTGGTATGATTGTTCAAACTTTTATCCTGTACCTCTGGGAAGTCGTTTATGGGGTCACACTCTGAACCCCCCCCCCACACACACACACCACACACACACACACACACACAGTATTCTTTGTTCACATGTATACCTATGTAAGATGTTATATGTTAATGGCCCTATGCATATTCATGTAATCACAATAAAAGAAGTGCTATGGGGAACCTGGCTGAGAGTCTGACGGAAGTCAAGTGGTGGAACGACACTTGGCTCCAGGCAGGTCTCCCTCATGCATGAGTAACAAGAAGAACTTTGCCTACTTCGTGTCTTGCTTGCTGTGTAATTATATTGTCTTCAACGTTCCAGCGAATAGGTTCAAGCTACAAACCTATCAACCTCATCACTTAATGACCCAAAGGGCAGCCAAAGATGACTATTAGCTCTGCTGAACTTTTGTTCAGGCATTGTTTGAAAAAACTAAATTCAACAAAAGGTCAGCATCAGTATGACACTAATGATAAATTGGTTTACTGGGAAGAGATAGTATTTCTTTCCCCCAGTACATGAGCTCACTTTAAAACCCTTTAAATCTCAGCTCAAACTAAAGATCAGCTCTTCAAGAAAGCAAGACATTTTTGACATTCCTCCTTTGCTTCTTGACTTTCTCTGAAAATATGCAAGCGATAAGACACTTTTTATAAAAGGCTTCACTTATATGTGGGAGAAAAAAATGACTGCTGCTGTATGCATTGCTACGGTAACAGGAGGAACTGCTTGTTTAGATTTGAGACCCAGTACAGAGAGTACAAAAAGAGCAAAATCATTAAAGAGAGAACACTCTGACAGTGTATTACAGGCTTCTCTCTCTCTCTCTGTCACACACACACACACACACACACACACACACACACACACACACACACACACACACACACACACACACACACACACACACACACACTACACCACCACCACTCACCACAGCGCAAACCACACATCACACACACACACACACACACACACACACACACACACACACACACACACACACACACAATTCATTAAAAATTTCATCTTTGATATAAAAGAGAAACCAAAACTGTTCAGTGGCCTGGAAAACATAAAACAGCCAAGCCAATAACTGCAAGCGGACATAGAGATATCTTCATTTTCTAAAGTGCTTCCAAAGACTGACTGACTCTTTTTCATTGCAACACACTCAACTGTTAACGACAGCAAGTAAGCTTTAAAAAAAAAAAAGAAAAAAGGTGAGAAGCTGTTGTCTGACTATTACACACATGAAAAGCAATTTTCATCTTGACTCAACTGAGAGAAAACAGGAATGGGAGGCAACAATATGAAAAACTATCTTGGTAACAAACTGATCTTACTATGCAGTGTATCATACAAAAATGTACCTCGGAAAAAACTTATAAAATACAATATGAATAAAATAATATAATAATATTCCTTGGTCCATAAAACTATGTTATTCTTACAAATTTTCCCTTGCTCAATCCAATTACAAGTTTGTGTTCATCTGCAAACATAATGCTGGTAGTAAGAAAGCAGTTAAAGTAGCTTCCAAACCTGCCAAGTATATAAAAACAAAACAAAAGGTTATTTTACAAATGATGTTGCTATGGGAGTTAGATAGTTCACCTTCTTTTAGATGAAGAGCATGGATATCACGTTACTCTGAGTGGAGCTTATGATATGTCCACATCAATCCACAAGAGGGTGATACAGTACAGTCAGAAATCACAACTCTTGCTTCTGAAGTTGTCTTTTTTTCCTCCTCATAGTTTCACAGTTCCTCTAACAAAGAACTTCTTAGCTTCTGTGCAATTCTTCACAGGTCCATGAGCCTCTTTGGAGAACATGCTCACATTTTCTCACTCAGTCACTGAGAGCACAATCACAAAACACGTTTTACTATGACAGCACCGACATAGCTGAAGTCCCAGACGACATGCCAGAGTCACTACTGCTGTAGGCTCCGTGGCCATCCCCGAGCACACCCATCAAAGATGAAGGTGAGGATGAAGATGCGGGTGATGATGAAGAGGTGCTGTGTGACCGCAGAATAGCTCCAGCAGCACTGCAGTGAGGTCTTGGCCCTGGTTCGGGGGTATACGTGAAGGTCAAGGCAGTGGCATAGATGATTCCATCACTGCGAACCAGCGTGACAGGGACCTGAACTGGCTGTCTCACCCAGCGCCAACCCTCCCTAAAGGCAGAGATGTCTGGCACCACGCAAAGGATGCTCTCCCCACATCTAAGGAAGTAAGCGGATGGGACAAGGCTTAAAAAAAATGAAATGAAAACACACGGGAACAAAGTTAACACTCGCAGACATATTTACCTGTACATGGTGTCTGCCTCCACATCTCCAAACCAAACTCTGAGGTTAGGGGTGAAGTTCTGTCCTGTCAGCTCCAACATAGCAACATCTCCTCCACCATTTAACTGGACAGAGACAAACATAAAATCAATCAAGTCTTAGAAGATTCATAGTAGTTGAATAAAAACAAAAGAGACGTATACTTGGGTATCAAGAGTGTCACTCGTGTTTGCTGGTAACTAGAGCATATCTTCCCCGGAAAAGGCTGTATGTGTACCTGCAGGCTTTCAACCACAGGGACAGGTGTTACTGGTGTGGGCACGGGGCCCATGCCCTCATAAAAGGTGTACTCTGCTTTGTCAGTACTAATGATAGTCCATGAAGCACCATCATTAATCATCTCCTTGTTGGTCTCTTTGGAGCACGGTGTAGCCTGAAAAACAAAACAAAACAAAAGAAACACAATTAATTTTAATTCCGTACAGTTATGTCCAACCAGGCACCATCATGGTGGCTGATAGAGGCTCGGACTGTTATGTTTAACTCTAGAAACTGGTGCTCAAATCATACAAATGGCTGCTGTAAGTACTGCTCTAAAACAGCTCTATTAATATTTATCTGTGACAAACCGATTCTTCTAATTATTGGTTTCAAACACACCAACACTGTTTATATTTATACGACCAAATCTGTCTTTGCAAGAAAAACAAAAACAAAAAAAAAACTAAAACCAAAATGTTTCTAATAACAAACTCTTAGGTAGCCCCATGCCAAATAAAATCATACATAGTTTTTATTTTTAAATTACAATTTCTCTGGATAAGAAAATAAAAATGTCAAACTCTTATCTGTAAAGAAAAAAAACCTTCAGTAATAATTACCTATATTTTTAACTGAACTATATACTGATTATTTGCAGTAGTATATAGATACATAAAAAAAATAAAAAAAGTAGGAACAGCCACGTATAACACACAGCAGGTCATCTATGGTTTGATTTGTCCACATGTGTCAGACTGGATGAGTTGTTACCAACATCTGGTGAAAATATCATGTCAACAGCACTTTTAGAAATACATTTACTTTGAAAACTGATGACGTGTTCAGTTCTCATTTTACCTGCTGTATACAAAATATATGAAGGAAAACGTGGCAGTTAAATATTATTCACACAGTCATTAAAACATTTGTCAAAATGTTTGACAACATTTGGTATTCACGGTCCTGGTCAAAAAGGTAATGTAAGTTCAACATTACATTCTAAAATGCGGTCATAGGTTGTGCTTTTCCTGATGCCTTCATACAGTATGATACAACTCTTCTTTATGTAGCGACATTACCAAAAAAACCAAAGGGCTTGGAGAGGAGTTGGTAAAACAGTTAGGACTTTCTCTTAAGTCCTAAAAAGATGTTACTCAGCTCATAAAACATTTTACTGACTATTCTATTGGCTGCATTTCACAACCCAAATATTTACAGGTAGTGAAATGCTCCAAAAATTCTGTGAAAAGCAAAACCACATATCTTTTCTTAAGTCATTATACTGTTAGAAATAATAAAAAAATAATAATAACAACAAAAACAAGTCGCTAGTTTCTATTATTTAATCAATTTTTAGAGTCAGAATCGCAGCAACATACTCACCAAGCCTTAGCATGAATCCTGCCCCAAACCTAAGACTTATAAATGCTACAGGGGATAAGTATCAGTAGTCTTCCTGTATCTGAAGTTGCTACACCTTCAGCTTTCAAAACCTTTACTGCAGCTGCTCTTCCTTGGATTGCAGAAATTGCAAAATAGTTCAGCCTACTTTTTTAAACTTCCTAAGAATGAAGAACTAAAGAAGGGGTTTATTTTAAGGAGATCCACACTGACAAAGACCTGATGACCAACACCAACATCAACCTTTGCAGTTATCATTTTACACCAGAAAACTATATTTATTGAAATAGGCTAGGACACATGACTAACTTTCTCTGAGGAATGAATCATCCTGACCCATTGACATCAGCACTACTAGTCACAGAATACAGACTGCAGTTGGCAATTCAGCCCATAGTAACTATTCCTTAAGAACACCAATAAAATGATTATGTATAAATTGAGATTTTATGTTAATGTAAGTAGCACACCACACTCCAGTGGAGCTGACACGAGAGCTTGCAAGTCAGCACTACAGATATGCCTTAAACATTTCAGAGCACAGAATGCTGATTATTTCTTCTTGATTTCCAATCCTAATTTTAATATCAAGACCTAATTTTGTGCACTTCTCTCTTTTTTTTAATAATTCAGATTTACTAGCTGCATTTACCAGCTGAATAATTCATGTGGTTATTGCATTTTTCTTTAGTGATACAAACTCAAAAAAATATGTTTACTTCTGCTTTAGACATACTTCAAACCTGTTTAATTCTGGATCAGTCTGGATTTTGAGTCAGTCCATAGTCACCCTTCAACAAGAAAATACTCCAAACGGCACTACTGGCAGATTTCCTCTCCTTAGCAACAGCAGCAATTTATTACTGTTTTGATACCTGCTCATCACAAAAAAATCTAATATAACTTGATTTCACAAAAACAAAGTTGAAATAATTGAATATATACATGTCTGTGTGTGTCAGACTTTGCACACCTGGAACTGGATGATCCTCTCCTGTGATAGACAGAGATACATCCTGTCTGTATCTTTCAGGTAAAAGGCACACTTGTGAAGCTGGGACACCGGGTCATCAGCATCCATTAAAGCTGCTTGCTTGTCCACTTTTCGAATGATCTGGGGATCATAACACACTTATTGTAAGTACTGGTCACTAGGGGTGGGTTTTGATAATCGATTTATCGATTAAAATCGATTCTGGCTTGGATAACGTGATATCGATTCATTAAAATCTTGAATCGATTTTTTTAATATTAATTTATTTTGCCCGAAATGCCAGAATCTCAGGTTAAACCCCACAAAATTTCAAGAACCACCAAACAGCTAAAACAGTAAATGAGAGCAGGCACACAGATTCTGCACAAAGATGTAAACACAAAGCTCGGACCCGCCGACGGACCAGAATCAGTGAGATGTCGCCTTCTCACCCGACGGCACGGACACGGTCGGGGCTGAAAGCCGACAGCTCACTGATACCGATGTTTCAGCGGGTCCGTGCTTTGTATTTACGCCCTTTTTGCGCTGATTCTAAAGCTGTTAGTTTTATCTCTCTCCAAACATTATTGACCGAACCAGCAGCAAAAGAGTTACGCTTCAATAAAAAAAAAAAAAACGTCATGAATTCCCTCTGACTTTTGCTGTTTTGCTTCCACCACACTTCATGCACAGCTCTCTCTCTCTCACTTTCTCTCTGTACTTCAAGAACAGTTTCCCGTCTAAAAATCTGTTTTCTGCATTATTCGCTTGCTTGTTACGCACAAGTCTACCGTTGTTTACAGGCTGTCGGCCGCTGTTTTTTTCCCTTTTACTTACTTCCGAAAATAAATCCTCATTTCTGCTGTTCAATAGGCTTCTGAACAAATGTAAACTTTTTAAAATTATGCAAAATGCAAAACGCTTAGATGTGTCTGTAATAAAACCGCTGTAACTTCAGAGGTAATGTTCATAAGTTGATTAATGGTTTTCTTTCGTTTTTGATGTACTGCAGAATATTTTTACAAAATCCCAGGCCAGGAAAACCACCTTCATGTTTTTCTGTGTTTTATCTTCAGCTACTTTGCTTACACCTTTGATAAAGTTTTGCGAGTGTCAGCTTCCTTTTTATAGACACAAAAATATGTAAATGTACTGATCTGAATTATAATATTTCTGACTGTCTGAGGCAAAATTTCCAAGATTTAAATTGATTCGGGACCTTGTGAATCGGAATCGAATCGATTCTAGAAATCAGTGACGATACCCAGCCCTACTGGGCACACACATGAATGTCAGACTATTTTAGGAAACCTTGATTTAGACTGTGTGGGCTTTTACTGCTATTATTAATTTCTTTGTCATTTCTGCTTTCCCACGCTGTCAAACTTGCATCATTCTTCATTTTATCATCACCTCTCTGGTCCTTGCTCTCTTTCCCCCCAAATCCCCACTGTTATTCTGCCAATATAGAAATGCAGTTCCTTGACTGGCCACTTGAGGCTTTGCTCTACAGGTGAGTCAACAGACTCCGATGTGAATTTGGCCAGCTGTCCAGCAAAATTAAATTTGTTTACAGTTTTGGATTCTATATTTAATTTTGTAATTAAATAGCAAGGCTACAGGGAATACCCTTTTTTGTGTGTTTTCTTTTATAGAGATCACTCATTTGTATGATACAGTGACACCTGGACGCCACTACAAGCAGCTCATTTTCTCACAAACAGACAACAGAAATAAAAAAGTGCCACATACCAGTCTTGGCAGGGCCATGCCAGTCACAGAACAAACCAATTTGACTGTCTGGCCATAATGAATATAGCCATCTCTTACAGCAAACTCCTCCCCTTCAGACTCATCATCGTCCACTAAATAAAAGAAAATAACAATTAAAAAAAGATTAAATGTCTCTTATTTAAAATCTTACACGATATAAAAGAAAAAAGTGTAGCTCACAGAGGTGAATGTAGAAGGCACCCCACTGTTGAGAGCTGGCATGAAAGTTTCCCCCCTCCACATGGAGATACCTGGTACTGACCGTCTGGGAACGCAGGCGGTTAAACAAGGCCACCTTTGTCCCAGATGCTATACATACTGGAGGGGAATAAAAAACAGAAAGTGAAACTGGAAAAAGAAAATCATTTTCAAATCCAACTTAAACATCAAGCTGTTGTGAAACCATTCAGTACTCTTCAATTTATGTGTGTCCAGCAACTCACAATCAGCATTTTTCAAGGACTGTTTCTTCTTGGAGGGCTTGGAGATGACCTTGATCCTCTTGCTGAAGAAGACTCCAATGTTGGCGCTGTTTCCATACAACATCTTTACAGATAGCATGAAGTGCTTCCTTTTATCTGAGTCACTGATATACAGCGTCTTAGCTGTGCAGAAGTGCTACCCGGGGAGAAGACAAAGGTTAGGGGACTTTTATTTTTGCTTCTCTCATATCTCCTACTGGAGAACAGGCTCATTAGCAGCATCTGTGCAATGCGAAAACATGCCGATGTGCAGTAATATCAGCTACAGCGTGAACATGGTTAATAAGGTTGGTTTCTGGTTTTCATGGTTTCTGCAGCAGCCAACAGGGGAAATTGCACAGCAAAGCATCTGTATATCTGACCCCTGTGGTTACTTCTGTTACTTTGCTTAGCATAGCACTTATGGAGCACTGAGAAAAAGCAAGCAACCTGCTTATTCATCGGCTGAGAAAATAATCAAAAGCTGATCTAAAGAGATAACATCTCTTTCTTCTCTATCTTAAAGATCCAACGTGAACAGTGTTGTCAGGGTGACAATAAATCTTCACTTAAAAGAACCATTTTAACATCTGTCAACCTCTTATCACAAACTGAACACAAATTTAATCATACAAATTGTAACTGGATCCCACACAGGAAAATTAATAAGACAGCAGACAAACATCAGGCACTGCCATCGATGGAAGTCATCTTATCTCAGAAAAAGCAAACTCCTGATAGCAGTCAACAAGGCAACTACCTGACACAGATGTTTGGCCTCTAAATCACTGAATCTGTAGTGCCATTATAACTACCCACCTTGCCCTCCAGATTGAGCTGCTGCATCTCCTGCTCACTGTTGCCAATTCCAATGAAGGCACAAGGCTGGGCCTCCTGCTCAGTACAGCCCTCCTTCTCCATTTTTTCCAACTTCTTTTGCCATCCGGTGCCCATCAGATATACACACGGTGGAGGACAGAAAAACCTAAGTGGCACAAGAAGAAGTAAAGTGAGACATTTTTCTTTAAACACAATGAAACTTAGCAGTGCCACACAAACCTTTTTTCATTGCCATATGACTTTTGTGCGACTTTTGCGTGTAGAATGAGCACCGTTTGATCATCTTTGTCCTTCAAGTAGTTCCTCATGGCTTCCCTGCAATGTGGAGAAACGCATTAAACCTTTTAGAGCACTTTTTAATGACATGATCATTTTTTCCCCTAGATTATAAAGTCTAAGATTGCACGGGGAACAGCTGGCTGTGTTTCTCACACTCCACCTTGTTAATCGCTGTGGCTGAGGTCGCTCACCAAACTTCCTGCAAAACAAAAACATCAGGGGGAAAAGTCTTTTACACGTGGTTTTAGTGCTGGGGTTAGTGCAGCAGAAACGTAAAATAAGCTTGAGGGAGAGTATGTAAGAAAACAGATTTAACAGAGGCGATGTGATTTTCTTTAAACGTTTTTTGGATTAGAAGAAAATTAGGAAAAACGCTGAAGAAAGAAAGCCTTTGAACAAAATGGGAATCGTTTGTTTTAATTAGCTAAGCCAAATTTTATTTATTTCTTCAGTATCTGACAAAGTTGCAGTTTTCTCTGAGGGTGTTATGCTGATGTAGTCAACTCTTAAAAAATATTAAGCCAAAATAAAAAACTTAAACTGGCAAAAAAAAAGTTTCTGAAATTGTTTGAAACTTTCTTGATAGGGCAGTTCAATAAACTGTATAGAAAGCAGGCGATACTTCGAAGAATAGTTTTGCACAACTGAGCCCGCACCGTGCCACAAGGTAGTACTATTATGTGTGATATGCCTACTAACAACACCGAAAAACATCGCTCCCCCACCAAAAAAGTAGTACCAACTGCCAATATCTTCCCCAAATAAAAACAGTCAGGTTTTGAAAACATACAGCTTTAAATTTCTGCACTTACCCCGTTACAACGGGCGCCATCTTCCGAATAACTCTCCCCCCCCGGAAAAAAAAAAGTCCCAACAATCGCGAGATCCCTCCCCCCAGTTCCCTGACCAAAGCCAACGGCACAACAGAAGAAGAAGCAGACTGGAAGGAAAAGAAGGGAAAGAAAGAGGGAGGGAAGGGAGGGAGGGGAGCGTGACGGGGCAAAAGGGGGTGAGAAGAGGGCGAGGGAGGGGCGACGGGCAGAGGGCAGACGCCACAACAACAGGCGTGGGAAAGTTGCAACGTCGCGCGAGAACGGAAAAACTCTCACAATACACACGCATGAAGGAAGGGTAGTTTTATCGCGAGATCTACCGCCTTCACAACTCGCTCTTTTTTTTCCCACAGGGCGCGCGCGCTGTAACTCGATTCCCACGCTTATTGAGCAACGAAGCAGGCTGCACCTTTCCGTGCTGAGGAGCTAGAAACACGGCCACGGGATAGATATGTGTTATATGAACTACAGCACTGGAAATATATGGGAGAGTGGAAGATTAAAGCACAGACCTTAAATGGGAAGAGTGGAGAATCACAGTGAATGCAGATGCTTCCACAGAGCCTGTTACAAGTAAAAGAGGCCAAGAGGGAATATCTACAATAACGTAGTCTAGAAGGAGGGTCAAAGATTGCTTAACCGGCTTGTGTTGTAATAGTGAGTAAGGCAGCTGGATTTAGATATATGGGATACATCACCACATTTAAATTGTGATTCTCAGGCACACTGTGTAAAGTGCCAGGAAAAACGGAAGAGTAGCTCTTCCTCAGTTACATCTTAATGCAGGATCATTAATAGAATAATATAGATTTTAGTAGATTGGCAGCGCATCATTACAAAAGATGAGTTCACATGTGGGGCAGCACGGTGGCACGGTGGTTAGCACTGTTGCCGCACAGCAAGAAGGTCCTGAGTTCAATTCTACCATCAGGCCGGGGTCTTTCTGTGTGGAGTTTGCATGTTCTCCCCGTGTTTGCGTGGGTTCACTCCGGGTACTCCGGCTTCCTCCCACCGTCCAAAGACATGCAACTTGTGGGGACAGGTTAATTGGATAATCCAAATTGCCACTAGGTGTGAATGTGCGAGTGAATGTGAGCGCGAATGGTTGTCCGTCCCTGTGTGTTGGCCCTGCGACAGACTGGCGACCTGTCCAGGGTGTACCCCGCCTCTCGCCCTATGACAGCTGGGATAGGCTCCAGTGCCCCCCGCGACCCTCAAAAGGATAAGCGGATGGATGGATGGAGTTCACATGTGGGAGATCAGTGGTGGATGTGGAAAAAGGAGAGCAAATGCATTTGAGAATCAGGATACTGTATTAACCCCTAAGGAAATTATGTGGTTAGTGTTGCTCCAAGACAACAAGAACAGTAACAGACTGAACTAAATTAAATAATGCAATATATTACAAAGTTACAAAATATAAGAAATAGCTGTAACATATACAAAGAGCTCAATAATAAATATCCAGAATATTACACAGATAAAATATAGATGACTGACATTTTACTCTAAATTGTAAAACCGTGTTACTTTCAATGTAGAGGATATGTAAAAGGTTGTAACTATTGCAGTGTGTACTGTGCAGGTTGTACAGGGAGGAATGATTTGTCGTGCAGTGGTGCATTGGGGTAATCCCATTCTCTCACTGAACGTGCTCTTGTGACTGCCCAGCACATCATGGCCTGGGTGGGAGGTCCTCATGATGTTGTCCTTATCTTGGACAACATCCGCTTCTCTGACACCAGCTTAAGGGAATACAGCTCCATCATGGAAACATTACTGGCCTTGTGGATCAGTTTATTGAGTCTGTTAGCATCTGCGACCCTCAACCTGCTGCCCCAGTATGCAACAGCATAGAGGATGGCACTGGCCACAACAGACTCACAGAAAATCCCGAGCATTGTCCTGACAGATGTTGAAAGACCTCAGCCGCCTCAGAAAATAGAGAAGACTCTGGCACTTTCTGTAGAGTGCAGTGGTGTTTTACCCCAGTCCAATTTATTATCTATGTGTTTCATAGATCAAGACAACCACACAGGCCTCAGTGCTGAACCCATTCAATGACAACATCTGTTGGCTCCGTTACACTGTTACTGCCCTTGTTTGGGTCTACTTCTTCTCTTAGAAAGAGGGCACACTTCAAATAAATACATCATTGTACCAATTACTTGACTTTTTGCCACTATTGAAATAAAGAGAATTGGGTATTAAAACAAATACTGGCACCCTCATCCTCCTATTAGATGCATGTGGTATAAATTTGAAAATCCCATATGATTTTCAAAAAAGATGACCTCTGAATTTGAGGTCAATGTCACTGGGATTCAAACCTATCCAAGATTTAATCTGTTTAAAAGTCCTACGTTCACCTGGTTATTGAGTTGTTGCATTCAGAAACTTGGGTGTCCACGTCACCTGCCTGCTTGCCCAATGACATCAGCCTTTTACAGCTGAGGGGTAAAAATGACCATCTGAGAGAAATTTCATCTCCTCATCACCACTGTAACACCAAATGAGGGAATATCTTTTGGAAGAATGGCTCTCAAGTAGAGTTTTAGGACCTGTAGCATTAAAGCTGCTCTAGTGCCATGTGGTGGATACCCACTGTTGTTTTTTCTTTTGTGACATGTCACTGTGTTGCTACACAAATCCCCCATATGACATTTTTTTGTTTAGAATTCTTTCACATATAGAACAGAAATTACCATATTATAGGAAATCAATCTCGAACTATTTTTTAAAATATAGATTTTATTACATAAATGTATTTTCGAATAGTGTATATAAAAAAATTAGATAAAAGTTTATCGAAGTAAATGTCATGAAATAGAAATGGTGACAGTACTACATGAGCAGCCCCCCACCCCAAAAAAAAAATAATATCCACAGCATCTGGATATTCTATAGACTGAACAGATGATTCTGCAAAAACAGGTGGTAAATGTTTTATCAACTGCAGATGGTAACAGCGAGCGCATTTACCCATTACGGTGGGAGTAATGGGAACAGTCTTATGATAAGACTCCATCAAATATATTTCTGGTGCTTTTTCAGATTACTGTGTAAGGAAAAAAAGCACATTTGGCAAAACAGCAGCAAAAAATTTGGGGAGTATTAAACTAAAGATGATAAAAAAAAATGCACATGTAACACTAACACACAAAAAATAGCAGCACTGTGACTTCTGTTTTTTGAAGACCATAAAAAAACCCCAAAAACCCCCCCCCAAAAAACGTGCTGCTTCCACATGAAACCAAATACATAACATTGCTAACATGCCCTCTTTTAACTCCCCAGAACATTTGCAGCTTATTTAATCTGACAGGTCATCTTAAATGTAATAGAGAAATGGAAATCAGAACAGTTTGGAGGTTTTTCTCGTGTCTTTCTTATGTTTGGTTGGTTGGTTGCTCAGTTACCCACATCGATTGTGAGATGTACATAAAATAGGAGCACAGTGAAGCCAGCAGTTATTCATTATATTCGCAAAACAGAATCCAGCGATGAACATGAGCTATAGCTATAGTGCTACGCTCTGAGCAGCACAGACACTACGTGCTGGGTGGGGGTATGGGATATATGAAGCATCTACTTATGATATCCCCCTCATTTGAACACCAATTCCATCTTAAAATGTAGAGCAGGAAAAAAAATATATTTAAAGATTACAGTGAATTGTTGGTAAATGTTTTGCCTTTAGCGTCCACCTGATAAAACGCAAAAAAACCCAAAAACCTAACGTCAGCCTTCAGGGTAAGACCACAGCACTTCACATGACAACAGAGAAGTCAATAGGGCCTGTTAAAGAAATACTGCAACACCCTGCTTAAATACTCTGCCATTTAAGATGTACTGGTATACCAAAAATAGTTTATTTAAAGCTACTTTGGGCTGCTTCCTTATTCACAAGAGGTTACCATAGCGGTAGCTCCGCATAATTGATTTGGCACATTTTTACACTGGATGCCCTTCCTTATGCAACCCCATTATACTTGTGTCTCCTGCCGGGATTCAACCAGGGATCTTTTGCTTTGTAGGTGGATGTGTAAACTACTACACATTAAAGATGGTGTATTTACAATCCAAACTATTCTTCAACTCTTTTTTTCCTGAATCACTAAGGATAACTTTGCTGGTGCATAACTGAACAAACTGTTTATGGTAGGGCTGTGCGATATGACCAAAATCTCATATCCCGATATAAGACATCTATCGTCCCGATAACGATATAAATCACAAAAAAAGGGAAAAAAAAAAAAAAAAAATCACAAAAATATAACATGTTCTGTAAATTCTGTGAATCTCGACTTGCGTGAAGTGTTTCCGGCTGGGCGTCGTGTACCTGGAGTCAAGTGTTTTAACCGATGCATGAAACAATACATTTTTAGACATAAGTTGCAACGGCCGCCGTTTTCTTTGTGAGTATTTATTACACGGCGTGCTCTGGGGAAAAGCCTGTTCCAACGTTTGAGTCTAAGGTTTAGTTTTTAAGCACCTGACGGCTCTTTTTTGCTTCTCATCCGTAAACACTCTGCATAGTCTTTCACGTGATTCAGTTTATTTTGAAAAGTCTCAACAGGATCTTGAGCTTTATTGTGAAAGGTTTATGTGGAAAATAAACAAGCGGACGTGCGATGGTTTTACTGTCATTGCTGCTAACAACAACACATAAAAACAGGCGCTTGTCCGTCTGTAATGTGGTTATATTAAATATAAGAGAAAGAGAGAACTTTAAGAAATTAATATAGCCACTACAGTGACCACCAAAGATGAAAAAATATTGCCGTAAACAGTTTATTTTGCGACACCACGAAACAAACGATAGCGTAAAATGAAACTATAGGCGTTTTTATATCGTCATCCGATATATATCGTTATATCGAACAGCCCTAGTTTATGGGAAAAAATGTAAAAAGAAAGAAAGGGTAAATAACCTAACAGAATAGCTATGTGATGAAAGAAACCCCATACATGATCAGAGACAGAGATTCATATAATTATGATATAACCTTGACATAATTAATCTGCATTCTCTGTCCAACCAAATGCATTCTTGTTGTGTCTCCAGCATCTATGATGTAAACAATGTCCTGTGCTTTTGCCGTCCTGTGTTTAAATTTTCCAGAAAATCTTCTTTTTGTAAAGCAAATAGGAGATGATGACCCAACAGGAAGTGGCCACAAGGTTCTGAATGAGATGCTCAGCATGGGATTGGCTGTTGGACATCCGCCAGCGGAAGGGAAAGTAGTCCTCAAACACTTCGTGGCCCACGTACACAAGTATGGAGTTCATACCTTAATGAAACACACAAGAGAGAGTGAAGTAGAGGACACAATGACTACACAGAAATTCACAAGGAAAATAAATATTTGGCAGATTATATTTCCAATTGCATACTAATTCACACTGTGACAGAGCAGACTTCCACATTCACATCAAACCCCAAAAGTACAACTGTAACTGTGCAATCAAAAGCTGTCTTAGGCAAAAACTGTCTATTAAGCTTTTGTGTGATTCTAATGCTCACCAGGATAGTAGAAAGGTGCCCCTGACCACCACTTATTTACATCCACTATGTAGTAGATCAGCATTAGGAGCACAAAGGCAAAGCAGGCCAGTGTTGTCACGTAAGACAGAGACCTAGAAGTGAAACATTAAGACATTTTTTAAAAAACATTTATATGCTGTGCAGCATCAGGGTGCTTGTGTCAATGTCAATGTCCATCTCTGTCTGCCTCATTTTATGACAAAGACTATTTGTACTCCATCCTTTTATTATGTCTCCCCCCATTTGTTTCCCACCTACCTGTCCAGCCTTAGTCATTGTCATACTGTATACCACATATAATGTAATAAATGAAATAACACTAGTCCCAGATAAACAGATAAACCCTGAACAAGAGGATCATGTAGATGATTTATAGAGCTGATCTGGGAAAAACAAAATGTTCTTGGCGCGCAACAGTGGATTCAGATCATAATTCTGATTGCAAAATCGGCCAGAAAGGACAGGACTTAAAAAAAGGGCGAAAAAAAGATATTTATCAGCACTGCACCAGCTGAAGGTCTGCCAATTTTTTTAAACTTAAAATCACATCCAAAAACATGCCATTTTTCATTCAGTTTATGCACTCCTGGATACCTTTAATACCTTTAATGTTTAACTCTATAATGTAACTATGCATGTCAGAGAGTGTGTAATCTCGATGTTTATAACTATTTATGCATGAGTTTTACTGGTACAGCCCGTTATGTCTAAGGTGATTTTGGGCTATGTAAATAAACTCTATATTGGCGTGATAGACCACTTTAAATATTTGCCAAGGGTATTGCTGTATATTTGATTGGTTTCCATTTTTTATGAGATATTCTACAACTTCTCTTTTGTCTGATTTCACAATCCTGTGGCCACAAAGTTGTGAGAATGTAAGATGCTGGAGTGGAGAGCAAATGTGGAAAACCTAGTCATAACACAAATTATGTGACATTAGGTATTCTATTATATCTGTATAAAATATTTTACGCATTTTAAGTGGGAAAAGACTATAAAATCTAACGTTTGCCAAACTTAAAAATATTACTAGTGCTGCTTATTTTGCAGCAGTTTCCAAAATATTCAATTAGAATTTCCCAAAGTGCCCATTGCTTGAGTAAATGTAGTTCTAACTGTAGATATAAATAAAACATGGCCCTTACCACAGGTTTTTGTTGACAGGAATGAAACCCTGGTCTGTGGAACATTTGGTTAGAAACGCTGATACAACACCCTGAATGACAGAAGACATTTTATTATTCAATCATGGATGCCAAAATGACTTTATATAGATCTCTCTCTCTCTGTTTGCTGTTTGCTTTGTTTGTTTGTCTCTTTTTAATTCTATGTTGTTGTACTTTTTCAACATGTTCAAAATAAAGATTCAATTAATCAATCAAAACAATGTGCTTACCAGTAAAAGACCCCATATGAGGAACCTCGACATAATACTTTTGGGACGTTCTCTGTAGTGCAAGATTATTTTCCCTGCCTGAGGACAATTAAAATACAAAAAGAATGAAAGCCAACCATTTACTTCCTTTAACCTTTCAAACTGTTTTATATCTTTATTTGAATAAACAAGAAACAAAAGGAGGCCAACACCAGACAAATATAAATTACAAACCTGTAATCCCAGAAAGGCCATGAGGATAGAGTTGATGCTGCCAAGAACACCTTCTGGATCATACGGTATACGAGTTGCATAAATCACCTGAAATAAAATGTAAACTGATTGATTTTTATCAACATCAGATGCAGTCTATCAGTGTTTGCATTATTGGGGTTAACAAGTGTGTACGTGCCCATTGGAGAGAAATCTGACACATTAAAATAACCTTAACATTTCAAGTTACAAAAGACTATCATGAAGCTATATTTGGGATGTTTTGGTGGTTACAAACCCTTGATGATGGATTCTGGTACATGTGCTTTTCTCCCAGAAGCAAGCGGTCAATGAAACCAGCAGCTCCACCGGTGCAGTTCACATACAGCCCCATGTCCCCAATCCCACCTGGACCCAGATAACCTCTGTACCAAAGAAATTAGTGCAGTCAGTGTTGTTAATGTAGCACTGCACCAAGAGGAAGGTTAGAAATTCCAGTTTATTAACGCTTACTGCTAAAAGTTTAATTATTGCAAAAATGTACGCAAAATAATGAAGCACTACACTTCACTGTCTTTGACTTACGCTGGGCAGTCTGGCACAGGAAGTTGAAATGTGAGGAAGAGCCAGAGTACTTCTAGAAGAATCACACACAGCCAGGCGGGCCAATACAGCAAGAAATCAATAGCTGGGGACCACCACGCATCCTGGAAAATAAAACCCACTCCATTAAACACATCTCCTTTCCTCAAACACAAATTTAACATAAACCTATTTAGCATAAAACAACACAGACTGTTAAACAATGCAGATGAAAAAGAAAAAAAAAAAAGGCTGACCACTGTGAGGACGTCAAGTTGTCCTCTGGCCACCAGTAAATCCAAGCAAGCTACGACCAGATATGACCAGGCGAGGCGCTGCAACACACCCGGGATCCGCAAGTTTTCCCAAGCCACTGTGGAGAAGATATAAACACGCAATAAAAATGCAAATGAAAATAAATAACCACATAAGTTCAAAGTTTGAAACAGTATTATAGTATATGGTTTAATCATCCACCTAAAGAGCTTGGAATACTGCTGTAAAGACGGAGTTCATACTTACACGCTCCCTGGCAGTAGTTTGGGTTGATGACTAGGACACCAATGATGAAGAGCTGCAAGCTCCGCCACACAGCTTTTCTGAGCAATGAGCAACGGGTCGCGCCTGCACGCAGCAAGGCATTGATGGAGAGTGCAATGGATGTGCCCATTATGAACACAAACCTGGTGGAAGAAGGGACAAAATGAGTGCTGGTTCTACACTTAAAAGATCTGCTGAGGGAACAAATGGAACTTTATTATTTCTATTTTTTTTATTCATTCTATTGGATTTTCCTTTTTTATACAATTTTTAAGCCCCTTTTAGTCCAGTGACCACTTTAAAGAAAACACCCTTTATTTCTTGTGCACATTCAACTATGTAACTGGACCAGAATTTGTTAATGGTCCCTGTAATCCTTCTGAAGATAATTCTGTCACCATTACAAAATAAAAATACACATTAATACAAATACTGCACATTTATATTAACGTGTGAGTACAAATAAAGACAATCCAACTGCATATAAGACAACTTTTTATAAGAATCTTTAAATTAAGCTTACCAAGGGAAGACTAGGTCAGCAACAGTAAGGCCTGCAAGATGAGAAATGGGGAAGGCCTGGTTTAAAATCAACAACATTGCAAATACCAAGGAGAGCTGCAAAGATCTGTAAATAATGAGGAAACTGCAACATGGCTAAAAAAAACTAAACAAAGAAACCACACTGGGCTTACCATTCCAGCTTTCATGTCTGAAGAACCAGTATCGCCCCCCTCCATAGTTCACAAACACCATAATGACCAAGGAGATACTGACAGAAACACAGAAAATGCCACATTTACCGAAAAGCATCAAGCAAGGAGTACATGTTTATTTATATTAATTGATGAATAAAAATAGGCAAAAATATGAAAACATCAAAGCACTGGATCTAGATTTAATACTGCCGGTGGTGGTTGATTAATAAGGGACAAATTCAGTGTCACCTACCACACTGTAATAAAAAACAAACAAGCATATGATACAGTATAATGATAAATAAGACAATGAGGACACTAAGCTGGAGGCACAAGAGTGAGGGTGGGGTCAGGAAGCTACCCTCTGAATGTATCCAAAGATCGAAGCCTCCTGCTGCTCGTTAGCGGGGGAGGGAGGATGTTATCAGTGACTGGCGGCACTACCCGAGTGGGGCCCAGTTCCTGGATGATGAAGTCAAAGCTGGATATTAACATAATTCTACTGGAAGTATAGATTTATCACCTGATTTATTATTAAGACAAAAACACACAGGATAGAAGCAGATCAGTAACTGTAAATCTGCTATATTAAAACTATCTGGGTTCTTATTTCATTGTCACTAAAGCACTCATAATTAAACAAGGCCAAACGATTGCAGAACACTCACAGAATTGATGAGTCTCTCCGTTTCCATGGAACTCCCAAGTCGGAGGACCAGACCTCTTACTGCATCAAGCCTGGACAAGAAACAATCAAGATCTTGATTGAGGGTTTTTTTGGAGTACAAACAAGCTCAGTTGACTCTCGAGACTGTGTGCTTCAGAGAGAGACAAGACTGGAAAAACGTTCTTCTTCTTCCTCTTTCAGCTGCTCCCTTTAGAGGTCGCCAGAGTGGATCATCTGCCTCCATCTAACCCTGTTCCTAGCATCCTCCTCTGCATCTCCTCTTTGACTATATCCATGAACCTTCTCTTCCTGCCTGGAAGCATCATTCAGCATCACAAATATCCACAATTCCTCCTCTGCACAAACACTCTCAGCCCTGCCTCTCTAACTTTGTTTTTAAAACACTCAGCCTGAGCTTTCCCTCTGATTTAATCATTTCTAATCATCGTGTCCATCACGGTCGCTTCCACTGAAAATCTGATCATCTTCAACTCTGTCTTTTTATCAGTGTCACTCTCTCCAAACCATACATCATAGCAGGTCTCACTGTCATCTTGTAAATCTTCCCTTTCACTCTTGTTGCTATGTTTCAGTTAGCAATCATTCCTGACACTTGTCTCCGCCCACTACACCCTGTCCGTACTCTCTTCTTCACCTCTCTTATGCAGTTTCTAATTGCTAGATGATTGATTCCAGATATTTAAACTCATCTACCTTCACTATCTCTGCTCGTAATGGCTCAACAATGGAAAACACACATTTTCTGTCTCGCTTCTACTGACTTCCTCCTCTTTCCAGAGGATACTTCCACAAAGGCACAGAGCATCTCTTTCTGATGCATCTGCAGTGCTTACTCTTAACATTTTCAAATCATTCAAAAACTATCCACTTCTTTATATTGAAATTTAGTGAATGAACATCAAAACAAAAATCAGGCTTACCCCCAAACCTTTTTTCCAATGGCAAACACCAAGGCCAGGAGAGCATAGATGAGAAAAGCAACCAAGATCGCTGTGTGGAGAGATATTAATTAAGTGTATATTAATTATTAGTTAAAATAAAATCTTTTTCTCTGTGTGAGACACTCACGTATGTAGCTATTCACAGGGTCCTTATCAGTAACTACAGAGCAGTTGACTCCAAAAGATGCGTTCAGGGTTTTCACCCACAGGGAGTAGTTACCATGCTCGCCAAAGTGGAAAGGAATTCTGTGAATTTAAAAAAAACAAAGGAAAAAGATTTATGTCATCAACAAATAAGCCAAACACTGATCCTTAATTTTATATAACCAGAGTGTCGTTCTTTTTGTAAGTTGGAAACACGACCGTATTCGTAAACGTACTTGCAGAGCTCCAGCTCGATAGGTGTGCTGTTGATCTGCAGTGTTATTTCATGCTGTGTGCTTACAACAAAGTTTACTGAACTGGGCTGACCAGGCTCAAGCCCTGCAGGTACCACCCCTAGCTGCTGGTACAAACACTAACAGGCGAGAGAGCAGAAGCCAAGTTTAGAACATTATTGAACTTAAACCACACAGAAACAGAATCAAATGAGGGGAAATATCTGGCACGTGTGAGCCCACCTGGTAGCAGCGCTGTGACATCCAAGACACCTGCACCTCATATGACAACTCATTGTTGACCGTCAGCTGTGCCTCATCCATCTTCAGGGACAGGTGCTTATGATGATGTATATCAGCTAGAGTGAGTAAGAAAGCGCAGCAGGCATTGTGCAGATCAGTTGAAACCCAGCAACACATCAATTTTCTGCATATGAAGGTACAACGAAGCTACAGTCTACGGTTTTCCATTGGTAACCCCACCCAAGCCGCTGTTCATATAATTAAAATCATCAGAAAACCATAACAGTGTGCATGCCATTACGCTGGTTATTATTCGATCAAAATGCGCAAACGTGCAAAATAATCTCATCTTTCCCGACTGCACAAATGTTATCAAACAAGTCAGAGAACTAATAACGGGTGGTCGTGATGCTTTTCGTTTTAATACGCGACACAAGAAGCCATCTTTCTGTAATTTGTCTCAAATCTATCGACCACAGCCGATGCTAAGGACCACAAACCTACTCCATTCCATACCAGTGTGCGGTAGCGAAGAAGCCCAGTTTGACAGCAAGCTACAGCCAGAAAGGTAAAGCTAGCGTCTGGAGGGAGAAAGCATGTGATAGAGCCAGTGGTCACATGCTGCATTAATCCCTAATTTACCACCGAGAGGGAAGTTCAAACCGCTGAAGCTCACTTTTCCATTATCAGCTGTTCTCAGTTGATACCGTTTTACAGTTAGCCGCTCGATAGCAGGTTAATAATTAAACATTTAAACCGCTTGTTTGTTGGAGTAAACCTTCAGCTATCGTCAAAAAACCCATAACCACTGCTGCTGTAATATAATTTCAACAAATACGGGAGTTGGTGTAAAACACTGCTAAACATTAGCTTGCTCGCTAGCTTGCTAACCTGGTAGCAGTAGTCTCCTGCTTTTACTTTTTTTCAGTTCAGGATACTTACACGAAGATATTTCAGCTGCTAGTGGTGCCACGCAAACAGCCACGACCAAAGCAACAGCAGCAAGGGCAAAAGTGGCACTTTTCTCCGTTTGTGCCATTTCTTTCTGGCTCTTTGGTTTAACCGATGCTACTGAAGACGAGTGACATGTATTGTTTTTCTTAAGCTTCCTTTTTGCCATGGCAAAGGTTACTTTCGATCCGTGTACTTGTTTTGGCACTAGTGGGAGCGAGAAGGGCCAAAGTACTATACCTGTTCTACTACCCCAATAATTGTTAGGTAATGGAATGGTTATTGCACATATTCATGTTTGCGATCGGCACTAAAGTCGAATATGACACAGTATTCCCAATAAAACTGTGGTACTGGATGAGGAACTCAGGAGTGCCAGAGAGAAATATGTGAGGGTGGTGCAGGACATGTATGAGGACAGCGAGATAGTGGTGAGGTATGCCGTAGGAATGACAGGTGGCTTCCAGGTGGGGGTGGGACTACATGAAGGATCGGCTCTGAACCCCTTTTTGTTTGCAGTGGTGATGGGCTGATAGATCAGGCCAAGCTGGAGTCTGTGGACAATGGTGTTTGGAGATGATATTGTGATCTATGTGAGCAGGTAGCATGGTGTATGTTTGGAGACGGTGGCACTGACAAAAACACAGGAGGCTGAGATGGAGGTGAAAGAGCTAAAGATGCTGAGATTTTTGTTGGGAATAACCAAGATGGAAAAGATAAGAAATGAGTATATAATTCCTAATCTTATCACAATGTCTCAGTTTAAACATTTGTTTTCAGTGGGGTTTTTTTTGTAATAAATGTGAATAAAATATGATCAAATCGTTTAATTGTGTGGAAAAAAAGAAAAGTAAAGCTGTAACAAGAAACATTGAAATTGTTCCTACATTTTATGTTTAAATATGAAAATTAGATATTGTCTGTCTAAATATATGGAGATCTGTACACATTTCCACAATCTGAAAACTCCATAAGACAGGAAACACTTTCAACAGAGAGAAAAAATAAGCTATATAAAAAAATTACACATAAATAAGTTTGGGTTTTGTTGTTCTTTTTTCTCCCTTTACACTTGTACGTACGCTGAAACGTCAAGGACTCTAAATCGATGATCGAGTGGCTCAACGGTGCCTCCCATCGGACTTCATCGTTCACAATGGCAGACAAACAAAATGCTCAGAAGAGGTAATGTGTACATTATTGCGAACATGACTTTTAGCGGCGTAGCTAAGCATAAAATCCATTAGAATAAATAATAGAAGTAAAGAAGAATTAGTTACAGCGAATTGAAGATGCTGATGTGGCCAGTTAAGACAGCTCAATGAAGTAGCTAGCTAGCAGCGTTAGCTAGCATGTACAAAAACATTTCTCGTTTCTGTTGCAGTGTCAAGATAGCAGCTGGAGCCGTGGTTTGTGTTGAAAGCGAAATCCGAGGAGACGTTACCATAGGTAAGACTATGCCCAGTAATCGGAGTTCAGAAAACTTGCTTTTCTCTCACAGCAGATCAGTCCCAAGGCAGGAGTTGAATGGCTGTCATCACTGTGCTCGATTACTTGCTGCACCTCTGTTTCTCCAGGCGCCAGGACCGTGGTCCACCCAAAAGCTCGCATCATTGCTGAGGCAGGACCCATTGTCATCGGAGAAGGCAACTTGATTGAAGAGCAAGCTCTGATCATTAACAGGTTATCTAAGGCCTCGGTGTACCATGTTTTCCACTAGGTTAACCATCGTTGACCATCTCTGGTGATCTGTCACTGTTCTTACATGCGAGCTTGTGTGATCTTCCCCACAGTTACCCAGAAAATATTACACCTGATACTGAGGTGGAACCAAAAACAATGACCATCGGTATCAACAACGTCTTTGAAGTTGGCTGTGGTATCCTTTTACCTAATCTGGCCAGTACTGCTCCATATAAGATTTTTAAATTGTAACATAAATCTTTGTAAAAAAAAAAATCATGTTTTGCCTCAACTGACAACAAACAGTATCGCAAGCTTTAAAAATTGGAGACAACAATGTGATTGAATCTAAAGGTGGGATATTGCCTTCCGTTTCTTTGGCTTTCAGTGAGTGTTCAAGTCTGTATAATTTCGATGAAGTCACTCACGTTACCAAATATCTTTTTTGTTGACTAGCGGATGTTGGCAGGAATGTAATCCTCACCAGTGGCTGTATAATTGGAGCCTTCTGTCAGGTCAACACTTGTGAGGTCATACCCGAGAACACGGTCATCTACGGCTCTGGATGTATGAGGAGAGTGCAGACTGAGAGACCCCAGGTATGGAGATCTGTGACTGGAAAACATCGTCGGTGTAGACAAATAACCTAGATGTAGCATTAGCATTGCAAATTGAATATCAAAGCATTATATTTTGAGCTTCCAAGTGGGTTAATCACATGTATGTTTTCCTGATGAAACTAAAAATCTGATGTTTTATTAGATTCAGATTTTTAAAAATAATTCTCCCTCTAACTTGTATCTGGGATCTATATAGAAAGTTTTTAATATTTTACAACTCTGAGCATTTCGTACAAGTGCAAGACAAATGCTACATTAGCCACACTTGAGTTTCATATGGATTTGGGTCACATTTATGATGCAAATAATTGTTTTTAAGCATTCAGCATTAGAGCTGAGAAACGCAGTAACACCATGGGCAAAAACTCAGCATCAACAGACTGTCTGAAAATGTGTAAAATATTCAGTTTCTCTCATTTCCGTCACATTCACCAAGAAAACACTGAAGTGATATTTCATATTTAATGTTTTTATGTAAGATTTTCATACATGCCCACTTGTTTAAAAGTTTGTGTGCAGAGAAAACTTTTGTGCATTATGCTCATCATCATGTCTGTTATCTCATTTCAGCCACAGACTCTTCAGCTCGATTTTCTGATGAAGATCTTGCCAAACTACCACCATTTGAAGAAAACTGTTAAAGCAGGCCATGCTGCTAGCTAAAATTACACTTTATACCTTTTGAAATGCAGAGAATATCAATGTTTAACTAGATCCTGCTGGAAGAAAGCATGAATGTATATAGTTATGTACCTACCCTGTTTTTGCTCTTCAATTACTGATATTTTCTACTCTGATCTGCAACAGAAGATTAAGCTTCTCATCTTTCTCCTGCTATGCCGATGTACCTTTTGTTTTTTACAATTAACTTATAAGGTACACAAGCTGTACTAGATTTGCTCATTTCTTATAATGGCAGTTACCAGTATTTTTATCATTAAGTTGTAGAAGGTAATTTCTGCCATTCTGATAAAGAATTTACACTAACAATAAATGAAACATTTTAAGTATTTAGATGGATTCAAATGTTGACTTTTTTTAAACGCATAATGTTGACACTTAAAATGGCAACTTATTGATCTAATCAAAGCAGTTTTGTGTAGCAGTATAATTTATTTGAGTTGGTTCAAAAATGCCAGTATTTCTTAAACCACTATCACAGTGTTGCAAAGTAAAACGCATTTAAATATTTTAAGTTCCACAAAGCTGAAGACATTTCCTGCTGGATGAGTTTTCAGTGTGATGCGATACACTGCACAACACAAGGCTGTTTTTTGCAGTTATTACAAAAGCATAACCGTTGCTAACCATTCAAATAAAAACCTTCCACACACTATACTAAATATATACAAACAATATGAAAGAAAGCTACACAATTCAACCTTATTTACTTTAACAGTAAAGTTGTGGTTTCCCCTTTAATTGGTGAGGGCGCCAGCTATCCTAATGATCCAAGTATTCATGTCCTTCACTGACTTATACTCAAAAGGTTTCCACAACACAGCAACTACTGACTCCATGTAACATAAAACCAGAGATTGTTGAGAGGAATGCAAAGAAAGGGGAGAGAAAAACAGCTAATTTTTTGAAATAACATTCATCAGCAGTTTTTATGTTATAGTGAGTCTAGAATAACCATCTCCATGCATTTCTGTGTTACATATGGGACTGAATGAATATATTTCACTTCTTTACAGGCACGCCATCTGAGTAATCCTCCAGTAATCCAGCCAAATGGTTGTTGTGCGTCTTGAAGTTTCTCTTCCTCTGTCCGGCTGGCTTCTTTCTCTTTTGAATTGGTAACTGTGAAGAGCACAGAAAGATAATCAGCTCTCATTCATTTCCTTGAACAGGTGTAACCATAAGAACTGCATATTAAAGACTTTCTTATTTCTTTCTAACAAATCTCTCTCACACACACATACGTATACGTATATATTAGGGGTGCAACGATATTCGTATCGATATTGAACCGTTCGATACAGTGCTTTCGGTTCGGTACGCATATGTATCAAACAATACAACATTTGTAATTTATTTTATCAACTTTCCTTCTGACGATGCTGTCTGTGTTGAGCGCTCAGTGAATCTGCGTTCGACTACTCCGCCTAGGCTGCACTGTCGAGCACAGATCCACTGAGCGCTCACAGACAGCATAGTCAGAAGGAAGAGCGCAGGGCAAGCTAGCCAGACAGAAGTTAAGCTTTCCTTGCAACATGGACCTCCCCCACCCTCATTCAGATCTGGCGTTTGGAATTATTTTGGTTTTCATGTGACGTATGACCCTGAAGGTAAGCGCGTCATGGACTAAAACATACTGTTTTACTTTAGTCCATGACTCTCTTACCTTCAGGGTCATACGTCACATGAAAACCAAAATAATTCCAAACGCCAGATCTGAATGACGTTCAATTTGCCTGTTGCAAGGAGAGCTTAACTTCTGTCTCGCTAGCTTGCCCTGCGCTCTTCCTTCTGACTATGCTGTCTGTGTGGAGCGCTCAGTGGATCTGTGCTCGACAGTGCAGCCTAGGCGGAGTAGTCGAACACAGATTCACTGAGCGCTCCACACAGACAGCATCGTCAGAAGGAAAGTTGATAAAATAAATTACAAATGTTGTATTGTTCGATACATATGCGTACCGAACCGAAAGCACTGTATCGAACGGTTCAATATCGATACGAATATCGTTGCACCCCTAATATATACGTATGTATGTATATATATGAATTTAAAAAAAAACAAAAAAAAAACAAACAAACACTGACCACTTTCTTTGGTCCCGTTTCTTGCATGGAGGAAATGCCTTGTTTCTTCAGGTACTCTTCAATCTTGTCCTCATCTATAGAGTCAACTGGAACACTCCTCCACAGCTTCTGAAATTCTGACATTGAAAGCAGCTACACTTGAAGAGCCGGACACATAGTCTTAACTAACCAAACAAGTCACAGACCTGAATGAAATGCACAATATGAGTTTTACAAAACACTTCTGATATAGATCTAATACAACAAACATTTCATTTCACAGTTGAAGTAAAGTTGCCTGAATCTTCGTCAAAGCCAAATTGGTTTTCACTTTGCACATGCTCCACCTCTCCAAAATAGCACTGAAATTTGGCAAAAACGTTATAGCTTAATTTGCAGACAAAGGCAATATAAAGCATGCCCAACATGGACCGCAAGTAACATCGGAGGACAGAAATTCAGATCATTATGAATGTTCCAGTTCTAACTCGCGAAAATGTATGACGAAGACTTCCTTGATGTTGATGTTAATTCTAACAACTTACCCAAGTCAAAATTGATAGCATAAACGTAGCTATTGAGAGATTGCCCACCGGTTTGAAGCATGTAGCCATGAGAATTTCTGGACCTTGGTTGTTGGTCACTCAAGTGGTTAGCCAATGAGTGTGGGGTTGTGTACCAAGGATAATCCTCCGTTTTGAAATACAGTTTGACCAGGATTTACAAAATATACTTTTTTGATTTATTATGATTAAAATTTAGTCATAGTATAACTGAATCCATAAACAACAAGAAAATGTTCACAGAGTTTTAGCTGATTTCAGTTCGACTTCTATAGGACTGAGTCTTTTTGCAACCACAGCTATCGCCATCTGGTGGCATTCAGTTAGAATGCAGGTTTTCAGACAATTCACTAGCTTAGTACTTAAAAGCTACATCCTTTTTTTTTTTTATCTCTATGGTGATAATTTCACACTTGGAAAATTCTTACATGAAATAAATGCAGAGTGAGGGCCAACTGGGTATGCATAGCATGCATAATAGTCAGTTTAGGTCAAAGACGGATACACAGAGAAAGAGGAAGCCATGTCACCGTACAATTTACGGAGAGACCAATACTCACCTTCATCTACCGCAAACTGGCAATGCTTGTCATTGTAGAACAAGATCTTTTTCTTGTCTGGTCTTGTAACAAAGATGATCTGATCCCCCAAAGCCTGTGAACGATCACACAAGAAGTCTTTTCCATGCTTTAATTGTTTAGTTGCCACAGTGTTCGCACATCACCGAGTGGCATCTTAGTGGTGATACATGCTTCACTAAAAACTGAATAATGTTTAATACCTTGATGGCCTTGGCTGAATTGGGCAGCCCTTCCTCTACATCTTCTAGTAAGACTCCTCCCAGGCCCAGTTGGTCGTGCTTATCCAGCAGCCTCAGTAAGGCTTTCTTGTCCTTCAGGTTGTATTTAGGCTTGAAGCCATAGGTTCCATCCCGGACTTCAATTTTTGGATTGCTGACCAAGGCCTGAGATTGGTAGGTGAAAGTAAAGCACAAGATTATATATAACCCCCCTCCAATAAAAAAACAAAATATAATAAAAACTGACACCTTGAAAAGACTAAACAAATAGTACAGTAGCTTTTTCTTCTTCGGTAAGTGTAGCCTTCCAATGTAAAAAGATGGCTTAATGGCATACGATGTATTATCAGCTTAATTTCTCATCACTTACTTTCAATGGCTTTATTCTTTTGCAACATACCGAATATGTTTGGATGAGAATAACTTACAAATTAGCTTGAGGGGAAAAAACAAGTATTGTGTAGATTTAAGGTGAGACTCATAAAAGAAATTGCTCAGAGAAAACGCAATTGACCTTAGTACTACTGACAATAAAAGATAGAGGTATGGCATTAAAAATAGCACAAAAGCACCTCATTCATGAGCCACTGTTTCTGCTTCATGCTTATGTCTAGAAGTTTGGTCTCATCAAGAATCTCATCTAAGGTCAGGAAGTGCGTGTCCCCATTCTGATGCCTCGTCTGAGAGATTAAGGACAGAAAAGCAGACATTAGGTAAACACACACACACACAAAACAATATTCGCAGCCCTCTTATTTTCTGCACTATGGAGAAGATTTTAGGCAAACATCTACAGTAATTTTACAGGATTTAGAACTGTGCATTCAACAGGTGGCACAAATGCACACATTTAACAGGAAAATCTGTCAATCTGAGTGTGAGTTCTTCACCGAGGAATGAGTCAAACAGCTAGTGTGACAAGGCCTGGCTGCCTGTTTGCAGAGCCACAGCATGATAAACAAGCTGTTAACATACCAAAAGAAAGACTGGGGACCAAATGTTAACCCAGCAGGCACAAATGACTCACTCATGTTTTACAACAGACAAATGTCAAGCTTTTTCTTATTTTTCTTTTTCTTATTTCTTATTATGTTTGGTAAAAGGATAAAATCTTATTATTTGTGTTGGTGCTGCTGAAAAAAAAGGTTTTAATGTCCCCCTCAAAATCCTCATTACCTTCATGTAATTTACTATCTTGGCCAGGCAACCAAACTTGTACCCAGAGCTCGTCTTAATGTTGAAGCTGCCATTAGATTCTGTGGAAAAAAACAACAACATTTAAGTTTAACCAATTTATTATCGCAATACTGAATGTACAGTGAGATTTGAGAACTACATGGACTGACATATTTGTGCAAGAACACTTTGCTGAAAATGTATTTCAGATAATTGACTACTGTCATGTCAGCTCCTGTCAAATGAGCAGCGAGTGTTTAATGAGGCCATTAAAATCCTAACTGCATTCATTATTTGACATTTTCTTATTGTCAATATTCAGTGAAAAGACAGAAGCAAACAATGCATTTGTTTGCCACTCTCTATTTTGCCTGTCAGCCTTCATTTGTTCCTATTGAAGACGCTATCATCTGAAACAGGTCAAAGGAACACAATGACATTGAGGCTAATTCAGGTTTTAAGCAAACCTGACTCATACGAGAGTTAATGCTGGGGACTACTTCCAGATACAAAGTAACACTCCAGGAAGCTAGTGAGTATTTACAGCTGCAGGGTATGTATTTTGGGTAACACAGAAACACGTCACGCAGTGCAAAAATGTAGCAGATTTAAATGTTTGCAACATTAAAATACTACACAAGTCATATATCAAGCCAATCTGATTTAGTTTGACTTGAAGTCCGGCCAGCTGGTCTTATTCTCTGCTGGAGTCCAATAATGCTGCTCCCCTCAGAGACTGACTGAGGTCTGGACTCGGCATTCACCAATCAAAGCGGAAAACAGACACTGATTCATGAATGATTCATTGTGTAGGCGGGAGCTTCTGTTGCTTTGAGCAGCACAGTAGGCAGGACGGTGAAACTGTGACAGACCAGCTAACGAATGGTGCAGAGGCAGGGCTAATAGAAAGGAGCCAATGATGTAGACAATCCTGTGCTGTTCAGCTGAGACATGAAGAGCTGCAAGGAGTGGCGGTGGAGGAGAGCGACTGAAAGTGCACGAGAGCACTGAGGAGGAAAGCAGGTTGAAGAGTGAATGTGGAGGAGGGAAAGAGTGTAAACGAAGAAGATAGGTGGAGCACCAAAAAGAGGAGAGACATTTGTCGGCTTACATCTTCTAAAAACTAAGCCAGACACACAGGTGAGTCTGCATGTTTTTCTGAACACCATCCTCTGAATAATGTGCGTGACATCAACAGATCATAATAATCCACAATATAAATTTAAGCTACAGGCTACAGGCTGCACTGGGTTTTCACTATGAAGATATGAATATGAGGATTTTTTTTAGAGCGTACTAATATTTGCAGGTTGAAGTCATACATCTTTAAATGCAGTGGATGTATTTACAAAGCCAGGTCCTTTTGCGTAGGAATTACAACATTTAGACTGTATAAGCGAACAGTGGATTAAATATACATGGATCTGTCTGCTTTCTACCCACTTGAATACCAAGCATCAGAACCTGTCTGTGTGTACTTATGGATATCATGTATATGTTTGTTTAAATGCATGACTCAAGACAAATCAATGAGGGACTGAGTGCTGTGAGGAGCCAGCCAGGGGCCTTAGGAGTGTATGTGTTTGTGTGTGTGTGTGTGTGTGTGTGTGTGTGTGTGTGTGTGTGTGTGTGTGTGTGTGTGAGAGAGAGAGTGAGTGAGAGAGAGAGACACAGCCACAGTGTAGAGAGGAACCTCCAGTTCTACACCTTCAGAGCCTGGCTGGGGTGGGGCTGTTTTGGTGAGTGATAACAGATGCAGGAGTCAATCTGTCCCTGTCTGTATAATTGCCCTGACAAAAGAAAGGAGGGTGACCGAGGGGGGGGGGGTATAAATTAGTAACAGAGGTTGTTGTAAAGCCATGACTTGAGGTGAAACTGATATTAGGAGCTGGGTTTGTAACAACAGGATCAAAACAGTTGATTCAACGCAAAAGAAAACAACACAAAACCCATACTGTACACACAACTTCCAGACAAAATGGGGAGAATCTGGTGAGGGCAATGTTCAAAGCTGTCCTTCCTCACATGTAGAGCATAATAAAGGAGACAGCCTGTCCAGCAGTCACGTGCTGCCTGTGATCTCAAATGACAATTACCTTGACTACTCTCAATTGCACACTGATGCACACTGCATGGACTTTTTCTATTCTTACATGCACTTCCATCAGGTGTCAAGAGAATTTCAGACTAAGATGAAGCAACCAATGAAAGTGGCTTGTCCTGGTGAGACATTAAGCTTTTTCACATTTAAGTTCCCAGGTCACCTGAAACTCAAGTTACAAACCCACTAAAATAAACACACAAACAAGTCATATTAAAACAACACAAGTCTATGCACGATGGCATGTGTGTGCACACATTTAGCCTTATTAAATCTCTAAAGGAGGAGATGGTGGAAAGAGATGCACTCACGCCCCACTCCTACAACTGGGTCATCTGCCTTCGCCTCAATATTTCATGCACAAATGTCTGTGATTGTCTGCATACAAGTGTGTGTTAAGAGCATGTATGTGCACTTTTGTGCATGGCTGTGTGGGCAGAGACACTCCACAGTGTGCCCCGAGGATTTTAAAATGGTAGGTGTTTGCTAAAAATGGGAAAGAACAGCTGAAGTGAGGCAAATGTGCACTTGAAGGATCTCTTAAGTTCATTATTTTATTACAGTTCCGTTACTACATTTGTATAAGGCATTGTGGCCAAAGAGCTGCACACCAAGCATAGATGGCACAGTTCTCTACACACCCACCCTTTATTACCAGCCTTTTAAGGCTATTTTTGTTCTGAGCAGATGGCCTCAGTAGGGTTTCTGGTGTTTTGCAATATAACCTGTGCTCTAATAATACACCATCTTCTCATTTCACACAAAAAATATGTCTGTAATGACAGATGTAGACTAGGTTTTGTTTACAAACATACAAAGCAGTTTATCTTTTTACAACATGATCCCCTTCGTGACTGATAACGAAGCGTTACATTCATTACAACAAATTACCTATAAGAGTATTTGATAGTTTTATGAGAGTAAATGAGTTTCCATGTCTGCCTGCTGTCTCGAGTGGAACAAATTCCTTTTTCAATATCAGTATCACAAAGATAATTAGTTTTAGTTTTGTTTTTAATTATCACAATAATCAGGAGCAAATGCTTCAAAAAATCCTGGAATAGAGCCAGGCACATCTGGTTAAAAGCACTGCATCACAATGTGTTATGCCCTGAAGACAAATTCTCCCATTACTGTCATTTTTTAATCAGCCTCACACCATGAAAACACGAATTTAACAACCGCTGCTTTCATTTTGAAATTTGATCTGCAGTAAAACCAAGACCCAAACACTGTCATAAGCATTAACAATCTTTTTTTCCTTGTGTCTTATTGTTTCCAACCAGAAATCATGACCAACATCACAGCTACTGTTCATCCAAACAATCTCCCACTGCGAGAAGAGGGAGTCCCTCTGTCCCTCGTCTCCTTTCAGGTCCAGGAAGTCTACCCATTTCATGATGGCTGGAATGTGGCCTGTTTCGTCATCCTTCTTCTTTTTATTCTCACCGTCCTGTCCTTGGCAGCGTTGGCTGTGCTCTATGAGCTGCTGGACTGTGGGTGCTGCGCCAAAGGGAAAACACACCACCAGCTACAGGAGGAAGGGCCGGGAAGCTGCAGCAAGCTTATGAGTAGCATGTGCAAGGAGCCAGAATCCCACACTGAGGTGGTATAGTGGCAACAAGGACGAAGTAAAGAATAATAGGAATTTGGATATTGTTGCTCATTTGGACAGGACCACACTACTGACTAAGATGTTTGCAAAAATGAACTCCCAAAAACCCCCCAAAACACTCAAAGTAATTCAGTTGTTCACAATTAGAGGTGAAAGCTGGTGACTGAACGATATAAATGTATCTTCCCACATCTACCGCAGACCCCGAAAGCCATATTTCACTTCTGAAATACTCCCAGAAGAAAAGAAGATCACCTGAGTATTTATAACATGGCTTAAAAACACAAATTTCCACTACTTAAAGTACCCATATTATGCCCTTTGAATTATTCCCTACAACTTTATTCGAAGCCCATTTCAAATGACTTATTAGTGAGAAAACTTTACCTTTATTTTTATGGGAATGTTGCCAGAACAACAGAAAATCCCCTATGTTTAGTGCTAATACAGCTAGAGCTTCTGTACTCATCTCTTGCTCACAGAAATTGTATTCCAATACTGCAGAATTTCCAATAAAGCAGTTCTCATTTACATAATATTCTTTTTCAGGTGTAAGCAAATAATCTCGATAAACTAGTCATAAACAGCCTGTTACCATAAACCATATACTATTTTTAAGCCATTTTCCACCCACTCCTCTGCATAGCTTAGGTCCTCACAAAAGCAACACTGGCTGACAAAAACAAGCTAAAGACTACGGCTCTACTTTACATTATATTGAAAGAGACATGAGCAAAACAAAGGGTAAAAGACGTGCTGCAGCAGTGTACAGTATAACAAAACTAATGCATGCATGTCCGTGTGTTTTACAAGTCTAAGCTGATGACTCAGCTAGTCCTAAGCACCAAGACAATAGTTAGCTGATGCATCTCTTAAGGTTACTCTTCATCATATATAAATGAGGCAAATTGTTATTCAGTTATTTTCTGCTGATATACACGTGAAATAAACTCCTCGTGTCTCCAAATCTGCGTCTTCTGCCTGCCAGTGTACGATGCTACACAAGCAGCTCAGCTCTTTTATCCATGTCATATAGTGGGTGGCTAGTGCTACATCAATAAAGTGTAATGCTTAATTGTTATGAACACTCTGCCTTTGGGTTGAACAGTTTTCCTGGACGAAACCCTGTAAATAATCTTATCCTGGTACACCACTAAAATACATTCATGGGCTTGTTAAGGGGCATGACATGGGGACTTTAATATAGGCTGTGGCAGAATGTGTTGCATTAAATGGGCATTTTCTTAGTTTGATTATTTTGGAAACTGATTATTAAGTTGCATGGGGAAAAAAAAAAAAACGTTGGGTAAAAAAGCATTTTCTTACCCTGCTATATGGGTGTTAAAAAAAAAACCTGTTCAGAAAAAACAACTACTGTGTGAGTGCTTTTTTTGTGACCTACTGGATGCAGTGAGCTTCTTCGAGACATGCTGTTTCTGAAATTGCCGTCCAAATCTTATTACAACAATATCTGTTGATCAAGCCTAGTCAGATGAAATCATTGCTTAGGATAAAGCTGGTGTTCTTCAGTAAATTGTAAGCCAGTGTTGTCAACATGTTTAGCACTGCAACATAATCTCATGACAAGTTCGCATGCTGCACAGTGATATACGGTAAAATGTTATATTGAGCACTATGTGTAATTTCATGCCTTACCACAAAACACCTAATAAAAGACTCACTTTTCTGTTAACAGAAGTAGCTTTTTCTTTAAGAGTATATGGCGTGACATTGCAATTTCGAACGGATGCCAAGAGGCCACCGCTCACAATTCTTATATTGTATATATATTTATGCGTGTTGCTTTAATTCATCTGAAAGAACATTCTAAATGCAAAAGTGTCATAAGTATCACTTGTAATCCAATTTTCTTTTATCTAAATTTGGCTGAGCAGTAAGAATTCTAGTTTTTTGGGTTTAGAATGAGAAAAGATCGTCACCTGATTCATTTAACCTGTGAAGTAAGGTTCTTTCTTATTAGAAATAACAACCAGGAGAGTGTATTATTCCAGTGTCTTGGTTGTCTTGTTGAATCACAGTAAACTGACATGCACAACTTTAATTACATGGATCCTCAATTTACTATCAAGTCTTTAGGGCAGATTAATTTTGAGTATCGACCCAGTTGAAAGTTCCTTCATCCACTCTAAAATGTCTTTTGGTTCACTTGTCGTGGATGTTAGACTTTCATAATATAAAAAGCTATATACTGATGAGATGAGATTATTTTATTCAAAACTAAAGCAACTAGCATTGGTGCATATTTAGGCCTTTGATTAGATATTAACCAGCTGGATGTGTGAAAATTGTTTTGGTGTCCAAATATGAGCAATCCAATTGTACAGAATAAGCCTCTTATGTTGCAAATAGATTTTGATTTTCAAAGAACTATAATTAATGGCACAGATAAACAAAAATCTACTTTTCTTCATTTAAAAATATGTTTTCCATTAAAAAAATTATTAATGTTTATTTCCCCAAATCGTATTAAGTTACAGGATTTTCTGAAACAACGGAAAATAAGGTGATCTTCAAATAATCAATAGAAAACATTTTTAGTTGTTGTTTTTTTTATTCACTCGTCTCCATAATTTTCCCTCATAGTTACTTTGAGCCATACTGAGGGTGCTCATTTGTGTCTGGCTCTGAGCTTTGTGAAACTTTAGCGTTAGCCACATTCCCTTTTCATATTTAAATGTCTGATTAGATTTCTTGTTTATCAATGTTTTCTCGCTGGTACCCCTACAGTGTACTTTGGTGAACTTTGTCTCTTCACTCACAGTGAGAAGCTTCCACACTAACACCATGTCAGGCAGTGAGAGTGCATGTGAATATTTGCTTACACCGCTATACAATCTGTTATATGGGAGACTGACTGGCCAGTCACTGGGCGGAGCTAAGCACTGGAAATCTGCAGAATCCAGTCCCTGGCCAGTCAGTCAATGCATCTCCTACTTGCCAACATATATCTACAGATGCTAGCCAATGGTGATGTGAACCAATAGAGACATTAAAACACTAATAAACAAGAATAAGTGGTTTACAGGAACAAACATCATACTTTTCAAGAAAATATTTTTCACCTACCACTACTGAGTTTGGAACTAGAGGAGCTCTCCTTGTCAACTTTGGGTTTCTTCTTTTTGTGTGATCCCGAGTCTGAGGCAGCCTGTCTCTTCTCTACAGTTGGGGTGGAAAGTGCCCTTTTCTTAAAAAGCTCCCTTTCTCTCAATAGAGCAGGATCCATCCTGTTTGAAAGATTTAAAAAAAAAAGAAGAAGAAGAAGAAGAAGAAGAAGATTCATTTAACAAAAGGCAAAGCAACAAAGCTCATTTTGATGGATTCAAGGAATCACATTCTCAATATATGCAAGTATACGTGTAGGTAGCAAGAACCTTTGGCTTTAGCTTCAGGGACTTATGAGCTGTCACCTGGTTTATCTTTTTGTAATAAACTGATATATAAAAAAAAAAAAAACTAAGCTGAAAAGTCATACAGCCAAATACTGTTCGGAGACGAACCATAGTTCTTAAATTTTTTAGAATTAAATGGCGTTAGAGGGAAAACAGTCATTACCCCAGAGCAACAAATATAAAGCTAGTTAAACTAGCTAACAATAGCTAGTTTATTTTCAATTCCGATTACAAACGGCTTTCAGTTGACTTTGTGATCATGTAAATCCCATAACAACTACAACTAACATTATGTTCATAAGCGAACGTTACTGAGTATTAAAGGGAAACCAGGATAAATAAACAAACGTGGCGGAACACTGTACCAGAAGCTTAGTAGTTAACCTAGCGTTAGCATCCCGATTAATTCAACATCACCTGACACTTTGTTCCTGTTCTCACTCAGAGAAAGAAGAGGGTTAGTCCAAGAGCACTAACTATATGCTGTAGATGTAAAACAGAATGCGTCCTCCACCGAATCACTGTTTTTTGTCGTTCCTTCGGAGACAACACAAGTAAACTTGTAAACTCATGCTGCACTTCCGTTTCTAGTTCGATTTTTCCGGTATTGACAGCGAAGCCTGTATGACGTCATTACGTACGTACGACAAAACGATGATTTACGATGAATAAAAAACTGCACGTTTAGAAAATATTGATGACAACAATTTTCGAAATATATCTTCTATTTGTTTGGGTCCCTCTCGACAGATTAAATGTTTTGTTTTTTAATCCACCACAAAATCACATCAATTTACACGTTTTTTAATAAACTATAAAAGACAAAATATAAAAGAAAAAAAGATCACGCAGTAATTTTTGTTTGTGCAAAAGTTTGGTCTCTCCTTTATGCTATTTTGCTATAGTATTACTCGGGATTTATACTAATTGTCACATCCATATTCTTATTAACTACTGAAACGCTAAACAGGACAAGCCATAAAAACATATATCAACATAAAGTATTTCTAGCTCACAGATTCCAGTGCATGATAGTTCAATAAAAATGTGAGTTAAATAAACTTTCATATAAAGCTGCTAGTCTATTCGTGAATTGGGTTCATATAACCAATACGCTATCGCCTAATATGCACCAAATCGAAATTTATGTGTCACAAATAATTTTTTTGTTTTACATGGACAAATTAAAGTCTTCTTTCATTTTACTTCTTCTGTTCTTCAGTTCTGAGTAAAAACTAAAAAGCAACAAAACAGGATATTATTACTTTAATTTATTTTTGAGTGAGTTTTGTGTAATTTATTTATTTATTTTTAATCATTGGACTTCTTGTTTTTTTGGGAAGAGATTATTGGCTCAGCATCGCCACTTAGAGGTTGTTTTAAACTCCTGCTTCTCATACTTAAGATACTACCTTTATACGTTATTCAGTGTGAATGACTCAAGTAATTAGTAAGAAAAATAGTATCAAACCGAAAGAAAAATGCTGCCTACCTTTTAATGGCATTATCTATATGTTAAAACAAACAAGCTACAGAGGATGTTTCATGATCCCGTTATGGCCATCCTCTGTGCTGTGGTGTGATGGGGTACAGATAACAACAGACTCGATAAACCGATTTAAAAGGCCAGTGATATTGTGGGTCCAGAACTGACTCTGTGACAGACGTTTTAGAAAGGAGGATGCTTTCTGAGTTATGGTGAATATTAGACCGCCCTTTGTACCATCTTCTGTTGTGCTGGGGAATCACAGGAACAGGTTCAACCATAATGCACCACAGAACACCACGGGAAGTCATTCCTATGTGTGACCATCAAACTTTTGGGCACCTCCTTATGACACCTGTATTATTTACACTTGCAATATCTTGTATATACTGAATGATTCATTGTTTTAACTTCAGAGTATTTAACTTTAATTTAATACAACACTTTAAGTGAATGTCTGTAACAAAACCATTTCCACCTGGTGTAAATAAAATATTCTGATCACAATTCTTTAATTCAGTATGGAGAAAATGTTACCCAAAACATAAGACACGTGACAAAATGTCCGAGTGCATAAAAACTGGAATGCAATAAAAGATTGAATGATTTTTAGTTTTCCAAGGATTAATTTAAAGAGAAAAACAATCCAGGAGTTAAAAACAAACAACTGTTTGCAGCACTATACCTCCATTGTTATTGCAACAAAGCTGACTATTTTTTATGCCTGTGGCCACAATTTGTCTTGCACCCTGATGAATAAAACATGATTTGGCCTTAGTTGTCGCCACTCATCGTATTTAGAGTGAAAATTTGAATCGGTTCAAACTTAAAAAGGCCACATGTCCCCCCCTGCTTTTTTTGTTGGTTTTGTTATTAAATAAAACTCAGTATATCGGTTCATATGACTGAAGCCAGACTGCTGACTGAAGAAGGAAGGGGACTCCACTAGTGGGTAATCAGTTGTGAGAAGAGGTGAGATAAGGCTGCAGTATGCTGTACAACCAAGTCACCAAAGAAAATGAGAGAGCTAAGCACCCAGGAGCAGCAGAGTGTGGAAGCCATAAAACAGAGCTGGGCCACAGTGTTCAGCTCAAACTGAAGCAGTCATATAAAAGATGGTATTTCTGAGTTTGTGCTCATTTGCTTCACATGCATTAGCTTTATACATAGACAGAATGTCAAAGGAAGGGTGCCTCCTTGTTTTATTCAAGAGTTAAGCAGGAGCTTGTCTAAATCCAAAAGTTCCTTGGATGTTAAAATCAAGCACTTCATAGTTTTCTTTTTTAGTTTGATTGGCTTGAAAATAGTGTCAGAGAGCTTTCTTTGTAAGTTCAGCTGCTTTGTGCAGCACAGTGCATCGGGATCTTTGTTCCACAGCATTACTGTGTCACTTGTGTTTCACACTGTCTGTCAGCTTGAAGCCTCTATAAAGATCTGGTTTCAGATCTTACAACATTTTATCAAGTTAAAAAACACAGCTTATCCTCTGCATTGGGACTGTGTGGGTTGTTTGGTTTAAACCGACTAAAACATGCTTTTAAAAGACAAACACAGCCAGAAGAAAGAAATGCAGTGAACTCGCATGTGAATTAACCAATTTTAAAGTAAATATAGTCACTTAGATTAAAAGCTGATGATTACAATTACAGGAGATCTTGTGGGGAAAAGTATCGTTTTCACAAGACTCTGTGCAGTCCTGTGGAAAAGGAAGTGCACTCCATGATTCAGTAGCTTGTAGAATTAGCACTAACTGAAAGTAATTGTTTCTTTTACAACTCTCACATCCTTGTGGAGGATTTTGGCCCACTCTTCTTTGGATAATTGTTTCAGTTCATTAACATTTGCACTTTCATGCAAAGCTCCCTTAAGGTCCTGCATCAGCATTTCAGTCAGGTTAATATCTGGACTTTGGCTGGGTCATTGCAACTTCAAGCCATACTTGTTGAGCCTTTTTTTTAACATTTACAATCTACAATAAATCGCTGACTTTAGGCCTGTTTCATACATAAGTCTTCCTGTAAGTCATGCTGAATTTTCTATATGAAAAAAATAAAAATAAAAATCAACTAAAAAGGTGAAAAAAATAAGAACCCATTCCTATTCATTTGTGTATTGCACTGACATACTGTACAGCTTATTGACTGTTGGTATTCTAACCCCTGAGTGAGAGAAAATGCACAATACTGAGACTCGGTTTGCCTTCCTCTTGGCAAACTGCATGCTGTATTGTTATCTCATGTGTTTGTTATTAGAATGCATGTAAAGTAAGCAGGGATCAACAGCTCTGTCAGATTGATGTCTTTTAACAGAAAAGATGCTTTAATATGCTGGGAAAAAAATACAAGATATAAAAAGTGTATTACCAGCAGCTACATGGAGATAGGGAAATATGAATAGGTGTACTGTATGTGTGTATGTGCCTGTGAACTTTGTGTTGGTGGACATTTATGGGTAAAAAAAATCTTATCCTCCATCTGTTCCTGCATAATATTGAAAACCTGAGTTGTTGATATCAAAATCTCAACATAGTCCTTGGTTTGGTGTGTCATTGCCCCCCCTCTCGGTCCTTACAAACAATATCTGCACGTACATCAGCTCATCAAAACTTTCAGTTGTCCAATGCCGATCATAGAACAAATTAGCATCTCCGAAACTCCTACTTAATGATTTAGTGGGCCAGTCAAAGAAGTGAGTCCACATAAATGATTAAAGATGCGCTAACCTAATTTAGGCCCTAATCCATAATTAATGAATTACGCCATATAGTCGTAGCAGAGAGAGAATGGAAATGCGAGGGATACGATTTAGACATCTGGGAATATTAAGGATGGTGAAGTCACACGCGTAAACTATTCTGCTTCAGATGACTCAATCACACCATTACCAAACAACTGCAGTTGCTCTCCAGCCTACAACCCGGCCAAATATGTGCAGTCAGTCAGTCAGTCAATATTCTCTCTTTATAGAGGATCAGTAGTTGGTTGTTTTTGCTTCTTCTTTGTTTTTTGTTTTTGGCAAATTTTGGTTGAGTGAGCGTATATGGGAAAGAAACAGCAAAGGGGGTTGTGTATTATGTACTACAGTGGCAGAAAGAGGGAGAGAGTGGGTCTAAAGGTGAGGAGTAATAGCAAAAAGAGGAGATGAGTGAAGTCCCAGAGCCGCAGCCAAGTGCAAATCCCTGTGGAGGAGAAAATCTCAAAGTGACAGCTTTCAATTACAACAGTGTGAACAAAGTTTGTGTGTGCGTGTGTGTGCGCGCACGTGTGTATGTGTGTGTGTGTGCATGTGTGTGTGTGTGTGTGTGTGCGTGTGTGTGTATGTGTGTGTGTTACCTGTCAGCACTTCTAGGCTTCACTGACAGTTCCATGTCACAGCTTCTGAATTGAAAGTAGCTCTTGTACACAAAGAAACCCCACACACATACACAAACACACACACTGTGTTTCTCTCTCATCTTCTTTTTCTATCTATCTGTGCCCTTCTCACATTTGTCTGCACTGAATTCTCAGGTGTCTGGGTCGAACTGTTGTTGGACACTTAAAAAACCAAAAGAAGAAAAGGCAGGTGCAAACTGGCATGCACTACTGCAAAACACGTGTAAAGTAGGTGTATAACATCTGTGCCTATAACTACACATACAGCATGTAACAAGATAGAACCCTGCAGCCTTTACTCAGGAAGCAGTGACAGCAAGGGATGATATCAGATTTAGTTATTTGTTTATCCAACAATGACTCTATTGAAAAAAGAAATATTACTTTGGGAATAAGAAAAGAAATTCAATAGGCACAGTCAATATACTCAGTGTCATCTAGCTGAAGTTAATTTCCAGTCCTGGTTCAGTAAGTGTGCTGCTACCTGAACAGGCACTATATACTGACCTGACTGACAATGGCAAGAGTACTCTGACACCTGAATAAATATGTGTACAAACCCCACCCCCACCCACTAGTAACTTTTTCTAATCTCTTTCCAAAATTATTCAGTGTCAGCGTCTTCGCTACCACCTGTAGTAAAATGTACTTAAGGGATTTGCTTCCCTTAAGTAAGGTCTTACTTACCTTAACTGATAAGGGCAAGTTCCATTCTGAACTCTGAACATGATTTCTTTATGGACCAGGCTGTACACGCATATCCTGTTAAAATTGGCTGAAGCAGCAGATTGTGTCCCCCGCTTTTAGTACTGTATGCTGTGGCATTAAGATTTAGCTCAACAGGACCTAAAGCTTAAACCATTTAAAACAGCACGGGACCAAAAAAAAGCACAAAAAGCCACACAGCATACACTGTATTACAACAGTAAAAGTACATTTCTGTGCGTGTGTGTGTGTGTGTGTGTGTGGAGGGGGGGATTGGAGTGACCACAAGGTGGCAGTAGAACAGCATTCATTTCTTCTGCAGTCGAGCGAGTGACTCATCGAAGGAGAGAAGCTGCAGCCTCTCCGGCAGACAGAGGAGATAAAAACAACCAAACCTGCTGTATTGACCCCAGTCTCAGAGCAATATCTTATCTGCTAACCTTTCAGAATGGAAAGCACACAGTGGCTGCAGAGGCATCCAGATTTACTTGTTAAATATAAATAGAAGAGATCATGGGACGAAGCATCTCTAATAGAGGAGACGTAGAGGTCTGACATGCTGTCATGCTCTAAACCAGGCCAGCGGTCTATATCTTTGTTCAGACACTTTTTAGCTTGCCCTTGCTTCAAACCTTGCATCAAAGAAATCAATGATCTGATTTTGACTGACTTGTGAGAAGTGCACTGGTCAAGCCAGGCAATCCTTTGCTATAGCTGACAATTTTAAAAGCGGAAGATATGCCCCCTTAACGATTTTGAACAAGCTCACTTACTGTGAGGTGGCTGGTGAGGTATAGTTATATAAGACTGCACATTCAAGGATGGGACAGAGTTATGTTTTAGAGGCAGTTTTTCAACTGCCTGTTCACTGTAGCAGAAATAATGTTCCACAAAGGGTCTTATAGGCTTATGAATGTCAGAAAATAAACAGAATTGTTGCATTATTTATTTCTGCTTTTATTAACTGGAAAAGCTACATTTTGATGAATATGAATCAAAGGTTGAAACTCATGCCCACTGCTATAAATGTGAGGACCCTAAATTACTATATTTATTCCCATGTTGCCAAAGCAGTTTTTTATATTAACCTTTATCGGCAAATGTCAAACAATAACTCTTAATCTGTCCGTGTATGTGCACATGCTATATATCTGTGTGTCTGACTACCATGCGTGTGTGTGTGTGTGTGGGGTTATGTGGGTGGCACCTGAGAGCAATAGGACAGCCAGGTGAAACGAGTGTGTGCTGTCCAAACCCTGCAGGGGCAAGCTAATCCTGATTCCTGATGTTAATCTGAGTATTGAGCTTCTGTACGGGGGGGCCATGCTGACACCTGATGGCGTGGAGGTCAAAGCAGTGTGTGTGTGTGTATGTGTGTGTGTGTGTGTGTGTGTGTGTGCGTGAGTAATGCTCCTCCTGCCCTTTCAAAATGTCACAGAAGGGCCAACTCCTGAGGAGCGGACCCATAATGTGTACCCACACCTTATGGGTTTGTGTGTGTGTCATGATAATCTCCACTATTAAGCCCTTCAAACGTATCACTGCCACTGAAGTTTGCGTATATCTGCAGACTAAAAAGGCCCGCGAACATGTTTGCTTTCCGCTTGTGTGTAACTCTTTCTTCTGCAGCCCATTCTCTATTCTCTTATTGCATCTTTAATACCCATCGTCCACAGCACAGTGCAATTCACAAACAAAGTCTTCAAAACAACATCTGCTTACCACAACATTTCAAATAGATTTTCATATATCTTTCCCCAGTGGTTTAGAGTTAACCATTGATTTATATTCATGAGCCACTCCTAAAGTTAGAAAAAAAAAGTCAAAATATATTCTGTCTGGCTTTCAAGTACTTACTTTATCAAGTGAATTGACTTTTTCTTACAGTGCTGTGTAACCCTAACTGATTTTTTTTTTCAGTGTTTTATGATGCAGAAGTGAGGCTGTTATGAAAAATTCAGTTTATACACGTGGAGTATTAAACACCGTCAGGTACTCAGAAATCCACAAGCCTGGCAAAGCATCATGAATTCCCATTAATGTTTTGATTAAGATGTATGCCTTCCCCATGTGACTAATGTGGGTGAAAAACAAAAATGAACGCTTCATGTTGGTGGATCCGGGCTAGCATTGTCCGCCTACAGTCTGTCACCAGTTGGTCCTCATTTATTTCTTGCTGCATTAAAAAAAAGCAAAGAAAGAAAAAAATAATAATTAACAGAGCTGCAGAGCTTTCTTGAGAATTGCTGACCATCACTGCCAATAAGAAACAGAAAATGTATGTGTCAAACTTTGCTTTACAATACTAACGTTTGGCTTGGACTTCTCAGCAGCATACCAATTTCGCCATCTGGGAGTGTTGAGACACAAACAATGAAAAACTGCAAGCAAACACTGGTTGACACATTCCTTCTTTGCTCTTCGTTGCTTTTTCTCATTTTTGTTCCTTCCCTTTATTTTTGCCTGCGCGAGAGAGAGAAAGAGTAAGAGTCGTTACAATCATTAAGCTGTCCAGAATTACAGGTATAATACAAGATTGATTTTTCCATTAGCTACCACACTAAAATACAGCTTTCACAAAATTGTCAGCGTCTCAAACTGAGCAGGACCTGAGGTGGGTTTTTGCAAAACAAAACAATTTGTACAATTTGGAAAACATTAGATAAAAAAGAAAACAATTTAAATGTCTCTAATGCTTCTACGGCACATGCCGTGTATGGGACATCCTGATAAAAGGTTCATATTTACAGCTTTTAGAGCCAAACTCTGTGTGAGACTCTGACTGGCAGTGGCATTGATGGTAGGGGGCTGCACAAATAAAGCCAAAGTGCAGTTTATAAAACTGTTTCCATGACAATCACAACACGGCGGGCTGCCTTACCCTTTGAATTCCCACAATGACACAATACTGTAATTATTACAGCAACAAAAGTTCCACCTCAGGCAATTGCTACATTAGTATAAAAGAGGCTAAAACTTTTAGGCTTTACCAAGGGAGTAAAATGCCTTCAGAGTTATAATGTTACATAACCTAATGTGGTACTAATGGTTTATAAGTGCAGGTGGAAAGCAAATGGACTATGTTTCACTTGAAATATTCAAATGGTGGAACTGTTAAAGGATAAGGCTGGTGATGTTCTATATTTGTAGTAAATTAACACATTTAAAATAAACTATAACAAACTGATCCCGGCAACATTTGCAAACATATAAAGTTGAAACCTTTTTTTGTGCCATATCTTCTTCCTTTGTACCAGAGACATTTTTACATGTCACAGTCAAAAAAGCTGTAAATAGAAGTAAGTGATTAAAGAAAACCCTCTTCCATCCATTTTCTTAACTGTTTATCCTGTTCAGAGTTGCTGAGCTATCGACTGAACCTATCCCAGCTGACTTTATGTAAGTGGCAGGGTACACCCTAGAGAGGTTGTCATTCAATCACAGGGGTAACACAGAGAGACAGTCAGATCTATGGCTAGTTTGGAATCACCAGTTAAGAATCACCAATTAACCTAACATGCATGATGCTTGACTGTCAGAGGAAGTCAGATTAAGCTGAAAACACAGAAAGACCCCACCCAACCAGCAGGTTCAGAAAATAGATGGTGTAAAAGATGGCCATTGCTACTGCGACATCATCCATTGGTTTTCGCCACAGCCAACCATCCATCCTCTTCCACTTATCCAATTCAGGATCGTAGGGCCATCGCCAGCTTTGTTTAAAAAAAAACCTATCCATCCATCATCTTCCACTTATCTAATTCCGAGTTGTGGGGTCACTGCCATCTTGCTTAAAAAAAAACCCTGTATGCTTAGAGTGTTTGCTTGAAATGATACCATCACTGGTTGCTAGGGAAATATGTGTATTCTCTGACTGGCTGGCAGAGGTTCCTGGAATTTGCTGGCTCATGCAGCACCAAAAAACTTCCTGATTACTTTGGTTGGTAGCAGATTGCCACACTTGCATGTTGTCTTTCTGCAAATACTAGCTAAGCAGTTGAACAACTTCAGAGAGGCATGTCACAATTTGCAAACAGAGAAGTTTAGCCTTCCGAGTAAAAGTTGTGCCTCAGAGCTGCAGCCAGCAAGTTTCACAAGGCGCAACTTTACTTTGAAGGCAAACGGTCTCCATTTCCTGTCTGCACTAGACTTTTCACTGTTTCTCTACTCTACAGAGAATAGCTGGACATTTTCTCTGACAAGGTCTTCACTTCCATTCAAACTGCGATGTAGTTTCTGTATGCAAACGTCTCTCAGTAGAATCTACCCTTTTGAATGAATTGACTTATACGTGATCCATGTTTTGAGGAGCGCTCATTTGGATCTCAGATGCAGGCTGAGGAGAAATGTTGATGTGTTTAGTTTGTTTTTTGATAGATTCCCCTTTTTCCTGGTGTTTTCCCACTGCTTCTGCCTCACTTTTTGGCATTCAGTCAGTGAATGTAAACCATCAGACAGTTTTTAAGCTTGACCATCATCCTAATAAGCAAGTTGGTCCAAAATCACACACCAATCAACTTTGTCACACATTTTTAGCAATATGCTACCGATCAAAGTGATCCCAAGGAGGTTTTTGCCAACCAGTTGAGAAATGCATGCTTCTTCCTAGCCACCAGTGGTTGGCCTGTGGGACTGGGACTCCAACAACTACTCACATCTGGTTTGGGAATATGCATTTTTCCCTCATAACCAACAGCTACCAGATGGTTGCAGACTGCTCTCTAGGCCTGTGGGAGTGGGACCTTATTGACCTGATTCTACATTATTACTCTTATTGTTACATGTTCAAAATGATGATTTATTTCATGTTTAACAGCTTCTGGGTTGGTGTGATTTTACTGATCTGGAAGTTGTGTTCACCGTTATACTATTTGTCGCTCAAACCCACAACCTTTTTCTTTGTGGTCTTAGTGCTAACCACAGCACCACTGAGCCACCCACTAACACTTTCTTAATTGTATTGAGCTGCTTCAGTTTCAGAGCTGTTAGACTCTGTAGGCTGCTTCAATGTCACAGAGTTGTGGGAGACAACACTGTGGCACTAACAGAAATGAGAGGTTGTGGTCAAATAGTTAAAAGTACCTTTCCACCTTTTCCTAAAAACTTTTTCTTAACCTCCATGGAAAACACCATAAGGTCACAGAAAGATGTGAAGGAGAATTCAGATGGACTGATGAAAAAAAAAAAAGCCTGTGGTGCACAGAGAAATCCAACTGCACTTGCACTAGACTACTTAATTATGCAACAGCAGATGTTGTTTACGTGGGGCTGCTGTGGAAAAATAATGTTTCAAAGATGGACTACAAAAAATCACATCTTAGCAGTTTGCCCTGCGTGTTCTTACTGTGTCGTTTTGTGTAATTTATACAAAGTGGACAAGCATAGTGTCTCTATTTTCTCTTCCCGCTGACGAGATGATCCAGTTTGACATGTGCTTTTATTATAGCAACTAAAGCTTGTCAAACGTAAGTTGGACTACATTTTACAAGTGATAAATAGAACAGTAATTATCACGATGATATATATAACCCGTTAGCAATGATGATCATTGGGGTTTGTTTATGGTTGGGTGGTGTGTCACATTTTATGAGATAACATTACACAGATACACTGGATAGGTGGTCCATTCATGTGTCACAGCTGTGGTTGCATACCTTCTCCTCTCACCATTTGCTTTCCCTTTTCATTGTGACTCTTGTTTTCTTTACTTGTCTGTCTTGTCTGTTTGAATGTCATAGGTGTAGCAAACCCTTCATCTTCCCACAGTTCTGCTCCAATTAACATGCACAACTGTTGCCAATCAAACCAGCAGCATATCTATTGCTAGGCCTCCAGTCACTCTTATTCAGGTGTGTCTGTTTTGTGTTTTCTGCTTAGAAGTAATTTTATTTTCTTGTACTTGGACTACTCCACCTCCTCGACTCCCAGCCCAGCCAAGCTGCAACTTCTCTTCATCTGTCTGCCTGCTTCCTAGTCTTAACTTCTTCATTTGTGTACAGCTCTATTTACCTGCTTGCCATCAGCTACCAAATCAGTCCACCTGCAAGCTCTGCCAGCTGAGCCTACTGCTGTGCTTATTCACGCTCCAAAGAGCCATCTAATCTTCCTCTGATCTAGCTTGAGTGTAATTACAATAAAAACGTTTCCTAATTGACAACTTGTGTCTGCATGTCTGGCTCGGTCCAGACGTTGTCATTCAGTTGTCACTTTTAACCTCACCTGCACCTAAAATGTGCTTGTTCACCTAATATTCAACTTACGCAAAAAAAAAAAAGTAAAAATACCCAACCCCCCCCAAAAGCTTCCTGACAAAAGCTGGCTGCTATCTGTGATGTGCAGTTTTAAAGATGTACTGTACATCTTCATTACAACAACTAATGTGCTTGGTGCTGAGTGCCAAAAACTGGGTAGTGAAGTTGGCTTTTGGTTTTTATTGGATTTATTGATTATAGAGTAAAGGACACGAAGCAGCTGCAATATTAAAACCACCGACAGTTAAAGTGAATGACATTGATCGTCGTGTTACACCGCAATGCTCTGCTGGGAAAGATCGAGACCTGGCACTCATCTGGATGTTACTTTGACACGGACCATCCATGTAAACATTGCTAGAGACCACACACATACACATTTATGCTTCCCGTGGCAACAGCACGCTCAGACATCAGGGCTTCCCCCATTAGGACCGCGTGCATCTCGGGAACAGCTTGAAGAACATGACAATGAGCCTAAGGTGACCCAGCCTCCAAAACACCCCAGATCACAGGTCAAACATCCACAAGACCTCAAAGATCTGTTGCCAATTTCCCTGTGTCAGAGGTCCAATGTTCATGCCCTGACAGGCCAGAGGTATTAGTGGAAGGTGACCTCCACAATATTGGAAAGGCTGTTTTAATGTTATGATGAACTCATGCGAATAGAGAAGACCCACCCTGTTTTTATATTTTAAATGAGAGAAATTGGTATTTTATAAGCTAAGAGTGCCTGAGTCATCCATGGTATAAATATACTAAAAGTACTGCTAATCACTTGCTAATAAAACGACAAAAATGGCTCAGTCCCACTAAAGCCTCTCATATCCACTCATCTATTTCTGTTGTGTGCCAAACCACTACAATATTTTTGTGAAGTCCTCTTATGTTCTGGGGTGGGTCACTTTGGCTTTTCTACAACAACTAGCTGAACTCTGTTGTAACAGATGTCGTGGGAACACTAAGGGTCAGTCATTTGTGTATTTGTGATTGTGTGCGTGCTCGCATGTGTTTCTGTGCCTGTATGTCTGTGAGAGAAAGAGAGATTGTGTGCTTAATTTATTCAGGAATTCCCTGGATATCAGCTGGCACACATTACTTTCCCAGCCTCTCTCATAATCCTCTTCCGTTTTTATAAGTGTTTCCCAGACCAAAATGGAAAACCAATTGAATAATGAAGTATAATCTCATACAATACATCACATATTTTCCCTTTGCAAATGAGGCAAACAGAGCATCTTAACACACTGTTTAGTTGTGATATTAAGGTTAAAGAAAACAGTAGAAAAACAGTAGAATAGGCACATTCATTTTCTAAACAATACCTTGCTATTTGCTTTATGCTTAAGAGTGGCTCTTTAGTTTAGTGGTTTACACATTCGCTTTACAAGCATTAGATCCCTTCCTGACACAGTCCCTTTGGGGTTGTGTCAGTGTAAAAACTGCCTTCTGAATAAGAAAGCAGACAAAAATAGCTTTCTGTGTGCTCGTTAATAATTTTTGCTAAGAGCATAAAATGACTATAACATATACTGAATGTACAATTTAAAGTCATTTGGAGATATTTTCCATCCACCTGGTAAACGTGGGTCCAACAGTCATTCTCCTTTTATCTGTTTCCACCCACAAGTGAGAAAAAATAAATACTATACGTGTCATTACCCTCGATGCTCTCCTAAGTGGTTGCTAACATCTTGTCTCCTTGCAAGTAGTATCCATGGCTTTATCAAACCTTTGCGTGTGCCTGTGTGTGTGTTTTTGTGTGTGTGCGAAGACAAGTGCTTGCTGCTGCTTGAAACAAGGTTGATAAGCATTGGTGGGCTAAACAATTAGCTTAAGGAGGCTAAAAAAAGAAGCAGTGAAAGGAGCAGGTGAAACACTGAGCTGGTGATAATTACTGTATCTGTGAGGTTGTCACTGTGAGCGGCAGCCTCACATTACAAATGGGGCTATTCATTTGGTCAACTGCAAAATAGACAAATAAATAATTCAACACACTCTCTGCTCATTCGTAGTCAGAGTCATTACTAGAACGTTTCTAAAAATACTGACTGAGTAGTACCTAAAGTTATTTACATACTATAAAAAATATAAATTGCAGCCTGAGCAAAGAAATGAGATTTAGTTTATCTGATAGGTAGTTATAGAAACAAAGTTCATGCTGTTGCATAATGAATGCGGTCCTCAAAGAAGTTGGTGCTCCGGCCTTGGAGGCTGAATGCAAAGGATCAAGCTAGCTTTGATTCTGGGTTAGATTTAAGAGTCATCGTGAGATGATGATTGCCTCTGTCCAGAGTTCCTAACTCCACCCACTCTCCCCTTCATCTCGCCCGGCTGAAGCCTCTGCGGGGCTGAGCACATGCAGCTGTAGATCATTCAGAAGACGATCCAGTAAATATTCATTTATACGCTCACAGCTGTGTATGCTTAAGCATCTAACCATGTCTCGATCTATGCATATATATGACGGATGACTTAGTGGCTTGGTGAAAGCAGTCTTTCCTCCATCTATCAAAAGATCTAAAAATCACCAAGATTGCTACAAACTGTTACCAGAGGTTTTGACATTGACATTAAAATAATGAAAAGACAACACAAAAAATGAGCAATGTTGGGTGTTGTTCATTCCCATGCTGATGCTACATTTAAGTCAAGCAGTTCATTTTTTATGTAATAATTATGAATGTCTCTGCTGCTTCACAGAATATCTGTTTTAAGATTTCATATCATTATTTTGCTTGATAATTATGAAATGATAAGGCCATTAATATCAGACAGTGCTTAGGATGACTATTGACATATGAGGGTGTTTGAATCATCCACCCTATAGTGAGTGTGAGCTGTTGCCCTCAGGCCATGTTTTCAGGGCATGTCTCATCCTAAGTGCTGCACTTAATGGTTTCACACTTGCACTTTTGCTCTTATCTACTTTTCTTGCATTACTTCTCTGATTTATTGTTGCTGTTGTTGATAATGTTGCCCTTGTGTCTATAGTCTTCTGTTATGCAAACTCTTGCTGCAGATCAACTATTACCAAGTGGGACACTAACAATAACCTTGAACCTTTCCTAGTGACTTTGGTGTATTTGCCTCTTTGTTTTTCCCCTTTCCTTTACTAAATTCTTTTGTCCACCTACCTGCATTCTTGTGTTACTCCCTTCTCATCTCCTCTTTGCATCTTTCCTTCAGATGACTTTTTCAGATAATTTGTTTCTTCACGTTCTGTATTTGGTCCTTCTTTGAAGCACACACAGCATAAACAAGGCCCCACACTAGTGGCCAGTTGAAATCCTATATCAAGCAAGAATGAGAAAACATTTCACTTTCAAAGCCGTAGCAATTCGTCTGCTTGGTTCCCAAACACTTACACAAGTGATGTAACGCTCTGGTAAACATGCCCCTGCATCATCGCTTTGGAACGTTTTGCTGGCATCAAATCTAAACAGAGTTTCTATTTTTAAAAGGATAAAACGATCAGTTTAATAAACGAGTTGCATTTTGGGGGGGTTTTCACCTTTAAAGAATGAGAAAATGGGGTTTCTCATGTGTGCATATAGTGTACACACATGGTTACACACAGCATCTAAAGTAGCAACGCAGCTGAGTTACAGCAAGGATTTTGGGATGCCTAGTTCTACATATCTGTTTAGACAACCAATAGTGACTTTAAAATGTACCCACAGGCCATCATAACAGCTTGAAAAGTACAATTTGGGAAATCACGGATGAATAAGATGTATTTCATTTCTTCATTATGTTGTTTAACACTGTTGTTTAACTGCTTAGAATAACACACCGTTATTCTTTTTTATTTTTATTATTTTTTAATGCAGATCCAGTGTTTGGTTTGTGCTATTGGCCCTAACTGAATAATGTTTTTAGATCAGTAAACACACTTATCAGCACACAGCTACAACCCAATATTTCAAATATAAAATAAGCCACACAAAACAAAAGTAAGACAAAGGTAAATCATTAAAGCAGAGATGTAACTGAAAAATATTTCAAGGACACACAGATGTACACATTTTCTGTATGGAGTAACATAATAGGGTATAACAGGAGCATCATAGACTGGCAGAGTTTCTCAGAAGTAAAAACGGGGAGGTTTTCAGCACTGTGTGAGAAACTGCAAATGCTTTAATAATTTAATAATAACTCAGCCTCAAGTTGCAATGAATTTGGGAGTTTCATCATCTGTATTACATAATATCATTTAAAGATTGTGGGTATCTGGAATAACCTCTGTACACAAGAGACAAGACAGAAAACCACTTTTGTACAGACATGATCATCAGGCTTTCATGCTGTACGGCATTAAAAACACAGGATTGCGTGGTGGAAGTCACTGCATGCGAAACGCTTCTATATTTTAAGACACTGACAAGTAAATTTATATCGAGATTAAACTGAAACTTGTACAGTATGTTATTGGATATTTGTCTAAAGAAAATTCTTTACTTGTTTTTGAGTACTACTTAAATAAAAACATGCTTTACTCTTAATAGGAAACCAATAAAATTTCTATGTAGCTTTTTTCCCCTTTTCCAAAGTTTTTATTTTCATGTGACTGGATTGCCTTGAAGCGATGCCTGAACCCAGCTGAGCTGAACACAAACTCTGTACTTCAGACATATCAAATTCACAACTTCTGCCACCCAACCCTTCAATCATTGTCTCCTTTTAACTTCTGCTTTTTAATATCACTTTCACTTTTGCTATCCTCACACATCTCTTAACAGAACACTCTCTCACCCTCTCTCCCACACACACACACACACACACACACACACACACACACACACACACACACACACACACACACACACACTCACACTGTCTCATTTCCTCACACACAGAGCAATCTTTTCAAAATCACTTCTCACATCTTTGCCCTCCCCATTTATGAGCACTTTATTGAGAAGCGGAGAGGTGGCAGGAAAACAGACATAATTGCCTTGGGTGGTAAGTTATTGGAAAATGGATGAATTGCTTTCTTCAGGGAAGATCTGTGAGAGTGTCAGGAATAAAGAAGGCTCCCTAATAACACTGAAGGTCAGGTGCAGGGATGTTGGGAGTAAGGAGGATGAATACGCACACATAGGATTTTCTCTCTCTTCCTTTCTCCATACACAATTTATCAGTGTGCGTTTTGATGACAATGTGTGCTTTTGTGGGGCACATGTGTATGGATAAGTGTTAAGGGTGGGGGATTTCAGCAGTTAAGGTAAGGTACCTTTTGAATGGGTCAATCAAGGTCACCCAGTGATAAATGGTGACCTGTCCAGTTAACCAGATAAGCTCCAGCCCCTTTGCAATCCTAAACTACAAAAACAGTTAGGTGGAAAGATGGATGGATGGATGGATGGATGGGTGGGTGGATGGATGGATGGATGGATATATCAAGATCTATATCTTGAATCTCCCACAATGAGATTCAGTTCCATGAAGTGTGCAGAGATACGGAAAAGAATCCTGCTGAGACAGACACACACTGTCGGCCTAATAAGAGTATCATTCTGTGGAGGTTTTATCACGTCTGCTTGCATGTTGTGTGTATTTTGTATCACTTTGTGACATATTCATTGTCTTATATCCAACTAAATCAAGTTTCGTATTAGCATTTGGGGAAGTACATCACATACCAAAGGTGAATAATTGAGTGCTGCATCTTAATAGGAGGAATGTCACATTGTTTACAAGTTTTCCGTATTGGTGTAGTTAAATGAAATGCCTCATTCTGCAGTCAGTGTTGTTTCCACATTTTGGTGCTGCCTGTGGCTGCAAAATAAAAATAAAAAGTTTTTTTGTATATTTGTTTTTTTTTTCTACTTCCAGTGGATTCTGTTCATTTCTTTTCAATAACTTATATCAGTGGTGATTTAATGAGCATATGGTCAAAACACTGTCAAAAGTAGAAATACTTCAGTCTCTAAATTGCATTTCTAAACCATGCTGGCTATTTTCCTTTACCAAGAGTTATTACCAGCCACTTGACATAGAATCAGATATTTGTTCCACCGCTACTGCTTATTGTATTATGTATATATGCTTACTGTATATACCGTAAGCATATATACCACATACACACACAACAAGGTGGACGTGATGAATGATGAGAGTCATCTTCTGATTAAACTCAGTTCACAGATGCAGTAAATATTAATAAACTTTTCTTTTTTCTTTTTAACAAGTGTGCTTTATTTTTTAAGAGTTCTCTGAAGGAACATAATACCAGTGATCATGTTCTCGATAATTAAGTCACAGGGATTATAGCCAAGTAGTAAGTGATTTCAAAGAAATCATATGCAACCTTATCCAAGAACCATACTTTATGTCACATTAAGGAGTTACCAACCAAGATAAGTGCAGCTGAGGCAATAGGCATCTTGCTGAGATTTGTCTGATTGTTAACTGTTATTTTGAGCAAATGTTTACAAATCATTAACACTATTAAACTCACAGTATGCTCAAAACCAAAGCTGATTTCATGTAAAATATCAGGCTTTCTGCAACTGGTTCTCTGTGTGTCAAGTCCTGTCAAGATGGCACAAAAATCACTGAACTTCTGAAAAATGATACAAGGAAAGATTCTCTGCTATGCTAAGTGGCTGTCATTCTGTTACACTTAAAACATGACATGACCTCAGACTGCAGAGATCGCTTAAACCGACTTCAAACTCCGGCCCCCATCTAATCTCCAAATCAAGGTCCAAAAGCCAGGGACTGCATTTATGAAAATATTGATAAAAAATATATATACTTGAACTTGGAGTTAAAGTAATTTCCAGTAGCGCTGACTTCAAAAAAGGTGCTGAGAAGTCAAAGAATTAAGCACATATGATCTACTTAAATTGGTACCGCTTTGTGATTTCCCCTCATATAAGAGAACAAATAAGGGTTTAGTCAGGGATACCTGTGAATCGAAAGAGAAAAGGCGATGTTTTTTTAAGGGTGAGATCATAGTAATGTTAGCGAACATCCAAGCCAGGCAAGACATATTATTCACGAAGACTGAATATTGGGTTGCCAACACAGCCAAACACACAACTTCAGAGTACTCTGAATTAAGGGAATATCTACAGCTTATAGGTGGATAAGATATGAAAAAGTGAAAATGTGGCAAAAAATATCTTTGTTAATGCAACAACAAGAATGTCTACACATATTTCAAACTTTGTGTATGCACCCAGGTATAGTTTAGTTGTAGGTGAATCATCTGAAAGCCTGTGGTCTTTTCTGTGTGTGTCCTGCATGACCAAACATGTCTCAAGAACATTCAAAAGATTTACTGCAAACACTCCTCCTTAGATGCTCAGTCAAAGTCATTTTCATCATCATCAGCTCCTACTCTCAAATTAGTTAGTGATAGCAGATGGATCCTTTATTTAAAAAAAAAAATGTAAATAGAACTCCATATCTCCACACCCAGCACATCCAGCAGTCCTGTGTCAGTAAGTACAATGCTTCCATAGCTAGATTTCCTGTGACCAATCAGTAAGCAGTGCTTGAGAGTGCAAGAATGCCAGAAAATGTTACAGCACCAAGCAAGCGTTTGGAGAAACAAAGCAGTCATACTAATTAAAGTGGCGCAAGGTTGGTTAGCACTGTTTTCTCAGAGCAAAAAGAAAACGGTGTTCAGTTATGAGTTCAAACCCGCAAGCTGGCTGGGGCCTTCCTGTGTCTCTGTTGTCACAGTGTGGTTTAACTCGGTATTCCAGCTCCATCCGTCACTCCGGAGACAGGCATTTTAGTGATATGGTGATTCTAAAATGTCTGTAGGTGTAAAGGTGGCACTGTGATGGACTGGTGGCCTGTCCATCCATCTGTCACTGACTCTTGCCTAATGGCAGATGGGAGAGAACCAGCATACAGGGTATATATAGAAATGGCAGTAATTCCCAAACAGTTAATAATGCTATACCATTTTTGTAAAAAAGCCTGTAATCATAGCTGAATATTGATGGTCTGGTTGATTTAAAATAAACTGTAACAAACGGAGGCAAAATTACAAAAAACGTAAGTAACAAATACTCATAGATGTAACTGCAAAAAAGTGTGATTTTCTTTTTTAATGAGTTGGAAAAAGAAGATGGGTTTAAACTATGGAGGCTGAAGTTGAATTCACAGCATCTTAAATCCCAAGATCTCCAGCAAGACCTACAGTGGAATCTGGGATTATTTTTTCAATGGGGGTATTTTTCCCTTATGTGTGCAAACTGAAATAATAGTAATTTCCTAATCTCCTGAAAGTGAGGACAATGTATCAAGTCAAAGATTTTTCCTTGCTAATTAAAAATGAATGTTATCTTATTGACACCTGTGTCTTTATTCGATAGAGATATTGGAACGACTTGGGAATAACATTCAATAATGTCCTGTCATTTCCTTTGTCTAATATTACTGGTGTGAGATGTTTTAACTTGTCCAGGACACAGTAAAAAAGTTGGTACTACTTCCTACAAACTATATGAGAACACATGCAGGCAGGAACAAGTCGAGCTGTAAAGACCAGATGTGGCTTGAATTTAATTTTAATATTTTCTTTGAACGAATGGTGTAACATATGGTTTCTAATTAGAGAATTTAGGTGTCACACCCCAAATATGGTGTTTAATTAGAGTCTAACTGTGTTTGCTTACCGTCTCCAGAAAAACATATTTCTAGTTTCTGTCAAATTTAATTTTAAAAAGTCCATCTTGTCACCCACTATAACTCATTTTACAATAATAGCGCTTTATCTCTAATATTCATATACATTCACACCCCAGTCAATACATCACAGAGCAACTCGGGGTTTATTTGGCCCAAGGACACAGAAGCAGCCGGGCATCAAACCAGCAACACTAAACTTATGAACAACAATAACATAAGTGAGGACAGTCAGCTACAAGACTTTTGACCTGCACATTATCACCCATTTCCATTCATGCTTTTCAACCCTACATCAGCTTATCGACACAAAAACCCAGAGTCACTCTAGAGCCCTTCTAGTAATTAAAAAGTGATTAGTGGTCAGAAGAGCAAATTGTGTAATCACTAGTTACCAGGAAGCTCCCCTCCTGTGTAAAGGCAGATCCCTGGTAACTAATACCTCCAGGAGCTTCGAGATGGTTTATTAGATGTGTATTGTTCCCCCTAATCTAATGCATATTAGAGGAAAAAAAAGGGAGCTCTCACATTAACCTCACACAAACACATATCCTTGAGAGGAAAAAATCCTTAAAGGCAGAAAATGACTTCCATAAAGAAAAAAAAATTTTCTCTCTCTTAGACCCAACCTCTCTTTGTTGACATAACTAATGCTCGAAATCACAGAGTCAGTAACATTTTTTATTCCTCTAAAAGTCCAATCCCCAATACACAATGTTGAGTTATTTTGTTACCACATGTTCCTTTGTTACCTTGAACAGAAAGAATCCACTCTGTCGAGCAGCTGCCCCTCTCCAACAGGCTGACCCGACCTTCAGCGAAACCATTCACCGTTAGATTCATCATGGCATCCTCACCATTACTGCAACCCACTGGCACATGAGTGCCTTCCATAAACTGATAACATGGTGCAAGTCTAATTTCTCCTCCTCGGCGAAATTGGATTTCACTAAATCCCAAATTTACCTCCTCAATTACTGGCTGCTTCAGGTAATGTTCAGCTTTTCTCCTCTGTTTAATTTAACACAATATTACAGTGTAATATTGTGTTTTCCTTTCTGACAATCACACTCCCAATTAGTGTGCTGATTCTTTGTGTTTCTTTTCATGCCTTGTGTCTGTCTGTGTGGTAGTTAGTGGTTAGATTTCCTTGTTAGATTGTAGAAATTAATATGTGGATATATAAAGTTCAAAACCAGAGCAGCTTATTTTTTTCATATTTAGTCTTTAAGTAGTTAAGATTGCTGCTTTTCATTTGCATACTTTCCCTAAAGACTCATTTATGAATCTCTCTGACAGGCCACCAGGAAGCGTTTCATCGCAGTTTATTACAAAAACCATATAAAACTATTTTGATGGAAAAATAGTCAGGTTATATAAGAATTCTGCATAATCAGTTATAAAACTATACAAATCTGATTTCCCTACAGGCTAGGTATGTTGAGAAAATAGCAAGAGAGTAATGTGAGGAAGAGAAGCGTAAGTGAGGTAAAGAGATGCAGTGTCACAAGATGGGATTTGTAAGAGCTGAAACCTAATTGTAAGCCTAGACAGGCAATAAACAACAGCAGTGCTAATGTTCTGAGATTCTGTTTTTGTCTACAGGCAAAAGATGACACTTGCCTTCTATAATTGATCCCATGTGAACACACAACCTAACATTATTCGTAGACATCCATCTGTACCCATCTACACGTAGTAGAAAGGTGGCATCTTTTCAATAGCTGATCGTCAAAAGGACAAAAAATAATCCTCAGAATAGTCAAACAGGATGATGCAATTTTAGACTACAAACAGCTCCTGATATGAAATTGTAATAACAAAGAAGCTGTAAAATTCATTCATCCTCTAAATCATCACTTGCCCTTTTTGCCCTCAGGTAGATGGTACAGTCTCCTCTGAAAGGGACAGCATTGCATAAAACAATTATTTCTCCTACATCGATTAAACCTGAAACTACAGGCATAGCAATATTTCTTTGAATTCCCTCATTGTCCAAGGTTTTTAAAATCTTTTGCAGCTAATATGCTATATTTAAACATTTTCATTTTTTTGTAGGTAATATGGAGCTATTCGAATGTGTCTCCATACCAACATACACACCAAACAGACACACACATTTCCCTAAAAAATCTCTAAGAGTTTCTCAGTGGGAAATTGGGACAAACTGTTCTGGCAGGGGAAAACGTCTGTGCTCAGAGAGCAAAGCTAACTGTTTGGCAGCCAATGAAGCGAACGGGCAAGCTAGCATGTGCAATGTAGTGACCGCACACACACGTGTGTTCTAAAGTAGCAAGCCACAGTGGCAGATGTAAAATAAATGGGTGACATCTCACTGTAGCAGGTTCTTTCTGTGTGTTCATGCTGGTCCTATTATCCTGAGAAATGGAGGGAGAAATGGCTAAATTTGGTAAACAACAAAAGGTAAACGAAATCTCTGTCATGAAGGAAGTTTTTATTATTACCTGAAGAGAAACAGTAACTCAATGTTTGGGAGAGAAGAGATAAGAGTTTAAAATCCAATAAAAAAAACAACAAGTTGAAAATAGGATGTTCAGGAATAAAGAAGACAAGATTTGAAAGAAAAAAAAGACATAAAAGTAGCTGGGAATAGTGAGGCAGAAAGGAGGCGAGAAGAGGAAGCATACAACAGGGGAGAGGAAGTAGGAAAAGGAAGAGAAAAGCAGAATAAAGGGATTTTTGCTTTTTGGGTTTTTTTTCTTACATTGGTTCAGTCTCTATTTCCCCCACTGCTCCTCTCATGGGAACTAAGTTCTGAGTTGCCTGAGCTTTTTTGGAGGTGTTGAGTGTTTACCAGTGTGTGTTTGTGTGTATGTTTGTGTCAGTCCATACATATGAGTGGGAGGTGGTAAGCTGAGCAGGTGTATGAGGAACAAAAGAGCAGGGATGATCAGTGACTCAGCTATCGCCATGCTGTGTGTGTTTGAGCACATTTGTGAAAGCATTTAAGTGTGTGTGCGCGCATGCACGCATGAGAAACAGAGAAGGAGTGTAATAAAGCAGTCCACCTGGGGGATTTGTCAGGGGAAGCAACACACTGCAAAACTCACTTAATGTACAAGTGAGTATACACACTCTGAGTGAAAAACTTCAAACAAACACACACACGTGCGCACACTCGCTCTCACACACACATACAGTACTGGATTATGTTGATCTTTGTAAATTCCAGAAGGCACTCAGTAATGCAAATATGCTTCTGATTGTCTCTTAGTTTGAGGTGAAGAAGGTGTTGTTGACAAGCAGAACGTCTCCCAAAGCTTAGTTTCTATGTTTTGAACTTCAGCTTTCATGAATTGTCACTGTTGTTAAAATCAACACACACACCTCTCTCCTCGCCTCTTTACCTTGGCAACTAAATAACACAAGGATATGGGAGCACAGTTCAGTGTACAATGCAAACAGCAATCAAATCAAAAGCAGACTTATGCTTTCAGCACTCATGATCCCCTGATAGTAGAGATGACACTGCGTAGAAGGGAGATGAACCAAATCCTGTTCAATTCCAATTTCTCATAAAGCCACTAAGCACTGCTGTTTCACAGCGAAAACTACGGTTAACTAAATAAAAGAGAAATGAACCAGATTCAGAGCATCAGGAGACTTGAAAAAATCCTAGAAATGTTCCTACTGCTTTTGAACTACTTGCTTGATCGCTGACGTCAGAATTTCCTACAAAGGTGAGATGTGCAGCTTGTTCTTTCAGCTTGTTAAACTGCAGTTATGCACCAAGGCTGCTGTCTGTGACATCCTCCAGTTAGAAAGCTTAGCAATGAAGGGTTTCTCTAAAAAAATTACAAGCACAATTTCATGTCTTTGTAATGATGGTACAGCTGCTGTATAGGGCTGACAGAGAGAAACAGCCACACCTTGATGAACATATCAACCCTAAACTCATTCACTGCATCATTCAAGAGGTAGCAGAACAGAGTAGTAGAACTAGACCCACATTATTTTCAAATATTTATTGACAAAAACTCCAAAAGGCTGCTACTAATCTCAGTAAATGCCTCCATGCAGATGACAAGCTGCAAGAAAGCAGAAAAAGTCCACCATGAAAGCGTTCTGATATTTAAGGCTTCATTTTAGTAGAATATTTATTTGTCACTTCTTCAAACTCACAGCATTTTATTCTGTTGAAATATTGAAGTTGGAAAAATAGTACTGAGGACTCCTAAAAGTTACAAGTTCACTATTTAGTTATTTAATGTAACTGTGCGTGTGTGTGCGTACACACACACACACACACACACACACACACACACACACACACACACAATGCATGACAAACTTGTGTGTATATATTTAGTGAGTTCATGTTGAGCCTGTATCTGTTATCCTATGCCAGATTGGCTTTTGTGTGATATTCAAGATGTTTTGGAGGATACACAAATTGTAGGTAGGTGGTGTGTTGTGAGCTGGGTCATGGATGTTTAAAGCTGCTATAGTCAAAAAAACAACAAAAATAAATACCCGTAAGGAAATGCAGACAAGTGGTTTAAAAAAATGTAATAAATAAAATATTTTTTTTCTTAGCAGCAATTATTACTTATTACCATCTGCTTCTTCTCTACTCTAACTTGTTGACACTCCAAACAAACAGTGGAGGAAGATTATTTATTTAATTGTTGATAATAAAAAAAAATGAAATGAAATGATTAATGACAATGTTTCATTTACATAAGCTGCCAAACAGCACTAAGCTTTAAATTAAAGTTTTCAACATGTTGGTGCAGTCTTAGATTCATATGTAAAAGATGAATATAGCAGTGTTCATGTCAGCTATTGGTTTGCGTCCCTGTTACGATCTAAGTCTATTGAAAGCACATCTCCGGAGCAACAGAGGACAGTCCATGCTGATATGACAAAAATTGTAGGTGAGCCTGTTCTCAAGCATTCCCTGCTTTATTGTCTATTCTTGTCCTCATGAAACCATAATTTAAAAAACAACTGTAATTATGTACTCAAGAGGACTTTAAAAGATGCTCCTAAATAGGGCCTGCATGTTGTTGCTGTTGTTTTATTAGTATATTTTAGGTTTTTAACCTTTATCATGATAGTGGAGAGAAGACAGGAAAACTGGGCAAGGAGAACACAAGCTTTTTTTGTAGTTTTTTTAGTCATCTTAGCTATTTGTATGATTTTTATAATATTTTGGTGATTTTTTGGGAAAAAAAATAGGATATTTAAGTGATTGTTATTTATTTCTGATTGACTCATTCTTTAGGATTTGATGTAGTATGATCATACTGCATTTTCCTCACTAAGACTTCAAGACAGAGAAAAAAATAAACAGGATCAAGTAACCATCACAATGCCAGAGTTGGACAGCACTCTCAACAAGAAACACCCAGAATGGCCAACTGAAGGCCTGATCCCCACAGATACCCAGAAGGGACCAGTCCCATCCAGCTACCAGTCAGGCATCATGGCAGCTAAGACGGGTGACACACCAGCTACTGGTAGATAAAGCAGTCACTTGATTGTCAGTCTAGATTGCAAGACCAGACTGGCCAACCTGTGCACCACTTGGATTGGCTACAAGCTTATGACTCAATGGCCCACACATGGATCCTGGAAAGGCCTCGACCTGTACAATATCAACAGGACCCTTAGAGCCTTCATCAGGAACACAGTGGGATGTGGCGAACAACACTGGAGGCTAACACAAGTCATCATCAAGTGCAGAATCTACCGAGGAGATACCCTGTCACCACTGGTGTTCTGCATAGGTCTAAATTATGGTTCTGGGAATCCAACAGGCAAATGGAAACCACAAAAAGGGTTCTAGGAAATCCACAACCATCAAATACCTGCAGAGGGCAAGCCAAGTTCTGAGGAGTCAGCTAAATGGGAAGCACAAAATCAATTTCTGCGCCTTGCCGATGATCAGGTTCCCTACTGGGATAATAAGCTGTCCAAAGGAGGAAATAGAAGCCACTGACATTAAGAGAAGGAAGCTCCTGACAATGTATGGAGGGTTTCATCCCAAACCCAGTATTCTGAGACTGTATGCTATGCGAATGTAATGAGGCTGAGGATTGGTAAGTGTTAGAACCACTGTCTAGAATGAGACAACTAATGTCCATGAGCACATCAGGAAGACTGTGTGTTTAGTGAATACCTCAGGCAGCAGAAACCCAACAAAGAAGAGGAGCAAGGAGAAGAACCATTATGGAAGGACAGGCCCCTGCACAGTATTTATCACCGGTGAATAGAGGAAGTGGCTGAGATCCAGAAATCCTACCAGTGGCTGGAAAAAGCTGGAGTGAAACACATGTGCAGAGGCACTAATCATGGCGGCAAGGAAGAAGCTCTAAGTACAAGATAGAGGCTGGAATCTAGCACACCAGGCAAGACCCCAGGTGCAGGCTGTGCAAAGATGCCTCTGAGACAATCCAGTGTAAAACAGCAGGGTGCAAGATGCTAGCACATGGATGGCCATAACCAAGTGGCTGGCACAGTATAAAGAAATATCTGTGCTGAGTATTGCCTGGGAGTCCTGGGGTCAGTGACAGATGTAGCTATGCAGAGTGACAGCAACATCAGGAAGAAGGAACATGAGAAGCTCAAGAAATACCAAGGGCTGAAAGACAAACTCGAGAAGATGTGGAGGGTGAAGGCAACAGTGGCCTCAATTGTAATCAGAGCTCTCGGTGCAGTGACCCCCAAGCTAGGTGAGTGGCTCCTGCAGATTCCAGAAACAACATCCAGGATCTCTGTCCAGAAGAGCTCAGTCCTAGAACAGCAAAGATACTGGGGCAGGATGCTTTTGCTCTGGTTGAGGACCCAAACTTGAAGGATAAAGACCGCCCACAGCAGCAAGAAGGGATTTTTTATATATTGCTTTCCCTGCTGTGCTAAAAATGTACTAAACTGTGACTGTGATTTTTTTTTTTTTTTTGCAGTCATTGCATAACTTAGCTAGCTAGCTGTATAGATAAAGTGGCCGCTGTGACAGCAACAATGACAGCTACAGAAATGCTTTCATTATTAAACTGATAATGTGTATGCTGTGTCTTTGTGTGCGTGTGCCTGGTCATGGTGTAACAAAACTTTCCCTTCAAAGGATTATGAGAACTGTCATATCAAGAGAAAAATGTCATTATCGGTGTAAGGTTCTCATTTGACAGATGGGATGTGGGTGTCAATATCTCAGCCTGTGCCGATGCCGTTCTGTATGCATTTGCTGTAGGCGTTCAGTCCTTCTTACCTGCATCTCTCTCTTTCTCACGCTTTCTCTCTATGTTGTGTCATTCCTCCTTCTCTCTTTAACTATGCAGCAAATTTATGTGGTATAGTACCGAAAACTCTCAGTGGGTGGGAGAGTGTGGTACTGTGTGGGTGTCTTAGAATGAATAGAAAAGACGGCACAACAGAAAAGGAGAGGTAGAGAGTGAGAAACAGAGGCTGGACGAATGGACAGGGCGAGACAGACTTTCACATAGCCATCTGTGTAAATTATATCAAATTCTTTTGAGTAACTGTGTGTGTCTGTATCTTCTTTATAGCATATAAATAAGATAGACACAATGAACTTTATAGTTTATTGTGTATCCTTAATTAAATATACAGATACGAATGTTTATAATATAGGGTGTGTCTTGATGGAAGCCATGTGATTTGATTACAGGAGTTCAGCCCTCCACAACATTCCCAGTTTCTCATGTGGCCACTTCCCTTAATATTAGGTGTGACAGGAAGTCAAATAAACATCTCCCATGCCTGCTGCTGAAACAAAGCATGTTCTTTTTGTTATATATTAAAAAAAAAAAGATCTACATCTACTTTTTTCTGATGGCTAGTAGGGTATTGTCGTCATCCTGTCATCACACACAAGTTTGTGAATATGACAACTCAGGAACAAGCCGATGTAAGATTTTGAAGGTGATCGTGGCTCAAGAGTTGGAAGTTCACCTTGTAATTGGAAGGTTGCCGGTTCGAGCCCCGGCTCGGACAGTCTCAGTCGTTGTGTCCTTGGGCACGACACTTCACCCATTGCCTACTGGTGGTGGTCAGAGGGCCCGGTGGCGCCAGTGTCCGGCAGCCTCGCCTCTGTCAGTGCGCCCCAGGGTGGCTGTGGCTACAATGTAGCTTGCCATCACCAGTGTGTGTGGATGACTGGATATGTAAAGCGCTTTGGGGTCCTTAGGGACTAGTAAAGCGCTATATAAATACAGGCCATTTACCATAGATGTGTCTACTAGACAGCTGAGGGGTTGCACTAAAATGATGACCTCACATCAGGTTCTTTTACTCATCAGTCACTTATATGCTGATCTGATTCTGCATTTTGATTTAGATTTTTAGTTCTTTTTCTTTTTTTTTTTACTTTTTTAATTTGAGACAGCTGTACCAGTTGTCTGAGAATCTTTTTTTTTTTAAATAGCCATCTGTTGGCCTTATAAATTATGAGTCTTGTCCATTTTTTCTCTGTGGCACTACTGACAAAGAGTAGGAGGTGGCAATGGTAAAGTTCAGTTTTACATTACCATTGTATAAATATATATATATATTTTTTTTTTCTTAAATGCACATGTGCCTGCTGAGATCCATGGTGTCTGTAGGTGTGACTTTTTCAGGTCCAATGTGTTGTTTTGTTTGTTTGTGGACTCTCTGACTTAAAGTGTGACATGAAATGAATATGTGGGCAGACAACAATGTCTGGTGTTGGCAAAACTCTCGATTCAAATGCCATTTGTATTGCAATGGCCACCTGGACTGTTAAGCCTACTTTAGCTTATATGTGACACAGACACAGCTATGAGCTATAGATTTACTGCTGTGGCTCATACTAGCTGCTGGTGCATGCTTTACCAAAACATCAGCATCTATTCCATTTTTAGTCAGGCTAAATGTGGACATGTTTTGAGTAGGATGTACATGCTGTTCACTACATATTGTTACTGTCCTGGTCTTTGGATTTGGCTGTCTGTTGTTTATCTTCCTGCCACTATTAATTCTTCTTTCTGTCTATAAACTCAAATCCAAAAAAGTTGGGATACTGTGTAAAATGTAAATAAAAACAGAATGCAATGATTTGAAAACCTTATAAAGCCATACTTTGTTAACAACAGAAAACAGAATACATCACCATCAAATGTTTAAACTGAGAGATTTTACTATTTCAACAAAAATGTTAGCTCATTTTGAATCTGAAGGCACCAACAGTTGAACAAAGGAGGAAAAAAGGCTGGAAAAGTCAGTGACACTAAAAAGAAACAGCTGGAGGAACATTTTGCAACTAATTAGTTCCACTGGCAACAGGTCAGTAACATGGCTGGGTATCAAAAGCACATCTTAGTTTCTTAAAAGTAAAGATGCAACCAAACTGCATTTACATATCAAGGAACAATTTCAGAATAATGTTCCTCTATGTAAAATTGTGAAGACTTTGAATATCTCATTATCTACTGTACATAATATCATCAAAAGATTCAGAGAGAATCTCTGTGTGCAGGGAACAAGGCCGAAAATCAATAGTGGATGCATATAATCTTTGGGCCCAAGGTAACACTGCAGTAAAAACCCGCTACGATTCTTACACAGAAATCATGGCATGGGCTCAGAATGCTTTCAGGTTAAAGCGCTGTCATGCAATGAAGCTGTATGTCAAGATGATCAGAAGCACTGCAGTCTTAGCTAATTTAAAATGGACTGAGGCAAAGTGGAGAACTGTCCAATGGCTGCATAAATCGAAATTAGAAATTCTTTTTGGAAAACATGGACATCACGTCTTCCACACTAAAGGGGAGAGAGACCACCCAGCCTGTTATTAGCATTTATTTCAAAAGTCTGCACCTATATCAGACAATGATAGGGTAACATACTTCACCTAAAGATTCAGCACCTGGTCTTGTTGATCCAGTCTTTTTCTCAAAATAGTACATTTTCTGTGATATGATGTGATTGATATGATTTCTATAATCTATTGTGAATATGATGTGGGTTTATGAAATTTTCAAATTGTTGCATTCTATTTTTATTTTCATTATGCACAGCATCCCAAAGGATTTTTTATTCATAGGACTTTATCCTGCATTTAGCCAAGTGTGTTTTCCTTTGTTTCTATCGGTTCTTTAATGTACACATGGTAGATTCAACAGTGCTTTGCATGCTTTACCCAAATTCAAATGGCTGCTTCACTCATTCATTCCTTCCTTCATTCATTTATTCTTCCTCTCATGGGGCCTGCTTCTCTTCATAAAATGCAACATCTCTGGTAGCTCTTGCTTCACAGTAGTCTACCTGGCAGCTGTTCACCTTTTCCAGCACCTGAGTCAGCCAGCTACTGTCCTGCTAACGTCCCGGCTGTTTCTGCTCCTGAGTCAAATTTTAGTGAGCCTCAACCTGCTTCTGTGCTAACTAGCTTCTGCTTTGTTAGCTTTGTTAACATTTATCGTATCCAGATTGCTAGCATATACCACAGGATCGCGCGTTCCTGAATACCAGTCTGTTCTGCAGTCAGCTAGGACAAGTTGGGTTTCCTGTTTGATGATGCTCTGGAACCACCTACTTGATAAGAGAGAAAATAAATAAATAATAATAATGGATTGGATTTATATAGCGCTTTTCAAGGCACCCAAAGCGCTTTACAATGCCACTATTCATTCACTCTCGCATTCACACACTGGTGGAGGCAAGCTACAGCTGTAGCCACAGCTGCCCCGGGGCAGACTGACAGAAGCGAGGCTGCCATATTGTGCCATCGGCCCCTCTGGCCAACACCAGTAGGCAGTAGGGTAAAGTGTCTTGCCCAAGGACACAACAACCAGGACAGAGAGCCCGGGGATCGAACCGGCAAACTTCCGGTTACAGATGCGCTTCCCAACCCAGTTTCTTACTACTTTGCAGTGCTCCAGCTGATAGGCCTTGGGTCACCCTTGTTTCTGGAGGCCTACACCTCTTCTGGCTGAAACATCTTCCTAGCTGGGATGGTGAAAAAGGGGTCTGAAATTGAGCCTTTTCCCCAGTTGCTGATTATAAATCTGCTGGTGCCACCTCAGTCCACCAACTGTCTGCAAGGATCAGAGAGGCATGAGGGTCTGTGCAAACACCCTGCCAGTAATTTTTCACCTTAAAGAACACTACATGTTATAATTCTACAAAGCACCAACTATGCATGTGCCTTTAGGGCAGACTTCAAAGAAGTTTAACAGGAATGCTTAAAATTATGTTAGTTTGCCCAATTACATTTGAGTCTGTGACAATGGGAGACTTTGTATAAAAATGAATGATATTCCAAAATAGTTAATCCAATACTTTTGTTCAACTCCCTAAATTAAAGCTGAAAGTATGCACTTCAAACACAACTTGACTGTTTGTGTTGGTGTACAGTTACAAAAACATGTTGTTGTCGAAAAACGTATGTACCTAACTGTACTGTCCATATTCTATTAGAAAAGTACTGTGAGAAATTTGTACAAGTTCTTAAGAAAGTAAAACCGATTAAGAGGACACAGCGGTTATTCACAAGAATAAATAAATATATAAATAAATAAGCTTTTCAGGCATGTGGTATCAGTGACAAATCAAGCTTGCCAGATTTAACTTGGCATGTTCTTGATAGGAGGCTCTACCATCCAAGGTCATATAATTTAGCCAGAAATAACAAAATACAAAGGGAAACATTTTAGTATAGTGGGTTAGTAATGAAGGAGACAGTTGACACAAAACACAATGTCAGGAAAATACAGGGTAAAATAAGTCATTGTCTTTAAATTTATTTCAAGTGGTAAGATTGATTAAGTTTTATTTAGACAGCATTCATCCAGCTGACTGGTGGCCAGATGGACTCTGTAGACAAAGCCAAACTCCACGTGATTTCAAAATTGTGAATTCATTTTCAGATTACATCTAAAGACAGTTTTTTTTAATTAAGAAAAACTTACTAATACACTGATGAGGATTAGTTTGCATCACCAACAATTCTAAATACTGGTCTGTTTTTGGCTGTTACTGACTTTGCATCCAATGATGTAAATGCGCTATATTTGCTTTGTGTCTATTCAGCCTTCTAAACAGGCAGTAAAGAATGATTGAGATTGGAAAGAATCAATTGGTAACTGTTAAATCAAGTTCACCAGTTCTCATTTTAAATTTATCAGGTCAGCTTCACCATCTAATTGATGAACAGATATTAGATTTTAATTATGTCCAATTCTTTACTTTCACATGGTGTCATTAGGAACAAAATGACTTTACAGTTACCTGTGAGTTCATGGGAAGGTAAAGACGAAAAAAGAGAACACAAGAGGCAGATCCGGATTTAAAGAAAGATTGTTAAAAAGATGTAAAATGACATTTAGACCAAAGATTTATCTGCACATCTTCCACCAGCAGTCAGCAGATGTTGGCGCTACAGGTTGCGACCAGCATGGAGTCTCTAAAGCTGGCACTGCAGCAAACACACTAAATACCCACATGCTAGGTGCATACAAGCTGATGATTAGAACACAATCTTTTATGTACAATTAAGTCCTTGACTTCTTGGACAAAGACACAATTTTTCTCTCTGTACACAATCACATTCAATTTTAAATCAAGTACAGAGTTTCAGATTTAATTTCAGACTTTTAAAATGCTTGCATTAACTGTTGGTACCGAGTTACAGCTATTTTTACTCACAATTCCCTTTATTCAGAAGCTCAAAATTAATTGGACAATTGACTGACATCTTGTTTCATTGCCAGGTGAGGCTAGTTCTCTTGTAATGTTTCATGACTAATGAAATAGAAATGATAGCAGTGAATTTGAATGTTTATCTTATCAGTGTGATTTTAAACATGTGGTGCAAAGAGATGTTAGTGCAAGTGAGTTAGGCCATCATAGAGTGAAAATCCAAAACAAACCTATCAGAGAGACAGAAAATCTAATGTAATGTTTAAAAAGAATGAAAACCCTAACCCTAACCCCCATCCAAAAAAGGTCTGGAAGACCACATACAACAGCTAAAATTGATGATTGAAGAATTATATGCATGGTATAATGCAAAAAAAAAAAAAAAATCACTTCACAACATCTAACCAAGCCAAGAACACTGTGAAGGAGGCCTTCGTGAATTAAATATAGAAGGCTTACAACAAGGTGCATACCACTGGTTACATTCAGAGAATTAGAAATCTAAAAAGAGCCAGTGTTGTTCACATTTCAGGTAACATGAAACCAAGATAAAATTGTATTAGAATGATAGGAAGAGAAAAGTCAGAAGAAGTGTGAGGAAAAACCCATGACCAGGACTATAACACGTTATCTGTTAAACACAGTGAAGTCACTGTTATGGCATTAGCATGGAAGGGTACCAGTGAGAAACACACAAGTGTTTAGTGATTAAATTATTTCTATGAATGTAGTCGGATAATGCAGGGCTATAATCTATACTCCAATTTACCCAAATGCTGCAAAAGTGATCGGACAGAGCTTCACACTGTAAATGGATAATAACCAAAAGCATACTGCAAAAGCAATCCAAGACTTTCTCAAGGCAACAAAATGGGATACTGTTCAATGGCCAAGTCTGTCACCTGATCTCCACCAAACAGAGCATGTTTTACAGTGACTGAAGACAAAACTGAATGCAGAGAGAGCCACAAGCAAGCAACAGCTGAAGGCTGCTAAAATAAAGGCCAATAATGATTTGATATCCACTGTGCTAGTGTACAGAGGCAAACCTTCAAAAATTGTGTGACATACTTAAGTTAAATGTTCCTATAATTCAACAAACCTCAGTTATGAGGCCTCTTCTCAAATTAGGTTTGTAATCAACAAAAAAACCATGGGAAAGGCAACAGTGGTCAGTGGTTCCTTCCATTTCTTCCAGCTATCAAAATATATATATATATTGAATGCACTCTGACCGCATTGCTCACTCAAAAATTCATCTGAACAAACAGAGGTTACATGTCAGAATCATTTACATGAAAAGCAAAGGAAATATATTTACCAGTCTGCAGTTGGTGAGCTACTAAGCTTCATAAATACTGTCAACAGAAAGACAAATCTCCTAAACAAAATACTAAAACTCTATAACTAAATATATCTAAATCATAGATACAAACAAACAGGATTTACTAACAAGCACATTCTAATAACTTCTTATATTACAAAATAAAAAGCATCATGAATAAAACTCATGAAGACCCTGACAGCTCATTGGGTGGTCTCAGCTTCCCTACAGTGCTCTAGCTTTAGCAGAGTAACCTCATTAAACTATCATATCAACAAACAGAAGTTATTTTGGATATGAGTTGGATCTGTTTTTTTAAAAATAATTTTAACCTGTAAACAACATTAAATAATGAGATGGTGAACAGTAATCTCTTTCATTCCCTTATTTAGCCACGTCTGAAAATAAACACTTGCTACTCTCTCTCTATATATATGTGTGTGTATGTATGTATGTATATACAGATAAACCTGTAGAAACAAACTAGCATGTTTCAGAGAACTCAGTCATGTGAGACAAAAATACTTCATGTGTTAATGGGCTAATTTGTTTAACCTAGCACAGCAGATTGTACCCCTCCCTCTGACCCCACCTCTTGCCATCTCTCCTGTTAGACCAATCGTTTGCATGCCCTCCTACAGTGTGGTCCTGACAGCTCCATCTTCAACATCCTTTGTCCAGTATATCCACCATTCCTCCTTTATACATGTTCAAACCATATACATCTTTGTCTTCTATGTTCTTTTCTCACCATATCTCACAACCTAAGCTATCTGTAGTGTTTAGAGTATTATTATAGAAAGTCAGCAGCTTCAGATGTTGTCTTGATAATTATAAAAACATAGCAACGAAAGTCAACACAAATGCACATGCACATACACACTCATGTCAGTAGGGGCACTGGGTCAATGAACACATGGCAGTAGATGAGAGACCACAAGTGTGTATGATAAATATTTGAAGCTTTGCACAGCAGATCTCTGAGCCATCAATCAATCTGTAGATTCCATGGTGATACTAAGTGTTTTTGATGGTAAGTGTGTGTGTGTGTGTGTGTGTGTGTGTGTGTGTGTGTGTGTGTGTGTGTGTGTG
>NW_024582684.1:568250-576576 GCF_018398535.1 Haplochromis burtoni | reverse complement strand
GTGCGTGCGTGCGTGCGTGTGTGTGTGTGCGTGCGTAAATCTAGCAGTTTGCAAATGCATGTTTTTATAGATTCGTACACCATGATGGCAAATTTTCTATATACTCTTTATTCTTTCAGTCTTTTTTAAAGCTCTGAAGAGAAAATACCTCTAAAAGAGTCTTTCTGTTACAATACTAGCTTAATGATCCTTATGCCAAAAAGGGAACGTGTAGATCTTCTAACAAAGATGCTATAAGGCCAACAGGTCCACGGCTTGATCGATGTGATATATTGGCTGTGTTTTTGGGTTTTGTCTTAAGGCTACTGTCCGCCTACACAAGCTCATTAAAAACACAAACAGAAAGGTGATTCATATTCATGGGTGGAATAGTGGTTACACAATACACACTGCTACTGTGTGGTTTGTTTTTAATTGTTGCGATTATCTATTGCCATCTGAAAGTTCAAATTGATTTATGTAGCAGAAAATCATATCCCAACAGCCACTGCGCTTTCGTGCTTGTAAGGTTTCCCACTCTGAAAAGAAAAGCCTTTCCAGAAATAAAACATCACACATGAGAAAAAAAAAAGCAGTAACAGGGAGTAAAATGGCTAAATGAGCATACCTTATGTAAAGCCTGACATTACAGCAACTGTAAGGTAGCATTGCACTGTGTTTTACCTGACACAGTGCAATGCATGTGGTTGCATGTTGCATGTGGTTGCTGAAAGTGAGACCAAAAAATGACAGAAATGGTGGTGTGATAAAAAAGAAGGCAAGTGATTTATTCTCCATCTTCATACACAGTTGTGCTGGCAGATGGTTTCCAAGCCTTTACAATATTGAAGAAGCGGTTACTAGTTCATTATGAGTCTACTGCTGGACTAATGTGAGGCTGCAATTAAGCAGAGCAATCTCTGACCAATATATATAATTTTATAATTAATAATTTTTCCAATGTTTAGTAATACTTTTTTTTGTTAGCATTTTCCTTAATATGTAGATTTTTGGTAACAAACAAGTTGCTTAAACAGATTTTCTGACTGTATTATAGTACTAGAAAAACAATGAGGGGCTCACCATTGTGATTACAATTTGGAGCAGGAGTTTAAAACATAAGGGTTGGGTAGGGCTGTTCGATATAACGATATGTATCGGATGACGATATAAAAACGTCTATCGTTTCATTTTACGCTATTGTTTGTTTCGTGGTGTCGCAAAATACACTGTTTACGGCAATATTTTTTCATCGTTTTGATGGTCACTGTAGTGGCTATATTAATTTCTTAAAGTTCTCTCTTTCTCTTATATTTAATATAACCACACTACTGACGGACAAGCGCCTGTTTTTATGAGTTGTGTTTAGCAACAAGGACGGTAACACCATCGCATGTCCGCTTGTTTATGTTCCACATAAACCTTTCACAATAAAGCTCAAGATCCTGTTGAGACTTTTCAAAATAAACTGAATCACGTGAAAGAGCAGATTATTTACGGATGAGAAGTAAATAATCCAAAAAATAAACCTTAGACTCAAACGTTAGAACAGGCTTTTCCCCGCAGCACGCCGTGTAATAAATACTCACAAAGAAAACAGCAGCCGTTACAACTTATGTCTAAAACTGTATAGTTTCACGCATCGATTAAAACACTGGACTCCAGCTACATGACGCGCAGCTGGAAACACTTCCCACAAGACGAGCTGCCCGAGATTCACAGAATTTACAGAAAATGTTACATTTTTGTGATTTATATCATTATCGGACGATAGATGTCTTATATCAGGATATGAGATTTTGGTCCCTAGGGCTGGGGATCAGATCAGCCCTGTCAATTACAATTATAACAAAAAAAAATATTTGTTTTATAATTACAGAACAGTCTGAGCAATAAGCTATCAGAAGAATTTTTCTCTAATTTTACACATTTATTTCTTACAATTTAAGAGTCATGCTGGCAGACCTCTTTCATTTACTAAGACAGCATTTCTTTATCATGTAGACAAACCGATAGTATTCTTGAAAATACATTTCTTTTCCTTATATTAAAATGTCTCAGGGATTAAAAGGGCTGTTAAAGTTCTTTAACTGACAAAAAGGGACGTTTTGGTGGTCTGGCCCCCTTAAGATCAAACTGGGTTGCATGTGGTCCACAATATAAAATTAGAAACATGGATATCTGTAACTTCATTTGTGGCTGGTTGCCAAGAAATTTTCTCAACTCAAAAAAATGCTCAAATTAAATTGTCTTTGGGGAAGTAATGGGATAATCAAAGTCAGGCTTCATCCTCTGGGGGCACAGTTATCGTTACTGCATTTCCTTTTGAAATTATACTTGTCTAGATATTTAAGATGGACCGGCCAACCAGCCAATCAAGCTGATTAATGGGTCAGTGTGTGGCCAAACATGTTAGATGCCCCACCTGCCAAAATAAGAAAATAAAAGAAAAAAAGTTTAATAATTCCAAGAGAACACAGTGAGAATGGGGAACAGCAATTTATGGTCTCATATCAATCATGTAAAAAAAACAACTACACATTAAAAACACTTATTTGAACTGTTGAATTCATAAATGAATCACAGGCAAGTCAGCTATTCAGTTTAATGTACTGAATGGGGATCTAACAGATGTCTGTTCACATTCAGTACAGCAGTCTGAAATCAGGGTATCGGTACTCAGCCCAGTTCTGCTGCTCCTGTCTTGATGAGCTGAGAAGGCTGTCGAGTCACATGAGAGCTGGGATTCTTTGAGGATTTGATGATGGTGCAGTCCCCAGATTGCCATCCTATGCCAGGCCCTGTGATTAGATAACCAAGCATGTATGTGTGTGCAAGTGTGAGCTGAAAATAAAAGTTTTGCCCTTTGAAAACCTTTGATTTTTTTTCTCATGCAGTTTCATCACGTATATTTTTCTATTAATTGTTTGCCTTCATTTCTAAATATTATAAAAATATAACATATACTATATACTCTAAGTTTCAGGCATTGACACGAGCATCATGAATGGTTATTTGGTTAGTTTTTAGTTTTGACAAAATAAACTTTGCTTAAATGACCTCTGAAAGAATATGAGTAGCAACAAACCTTGCATGAGAAAGCAAATTCCTCACTCTGTTAGACAGCACAACATACACATGAGCTTAGCAAGATAATACAAGAGTCTTATCTCACTAAGCTCATGATATAAGGCGGAGTCAGGATGTTGGAGGGAGTTTTGTGGCAACCTGCACTCCTGTTAGAGGACCAGCACAATAGAATGTAAAATGTTACCCAAGATGCTTGTTAAATGGAAATAATTGGCAACCTTAACCTATCATATTTGTCCAGGTTGACATATCCTGCAACAATACGTTAATGATATGGGATGACTAATGCCAATCAGCTGAAGACTTCATTGCACAGCTTAAATTACGCTTTGCTTTACTTCACTCAGACACTTATGTCACATTACTTACTGGAAATGGTTATGCAGTTAAAGTAAGCAGGAAAGCCTCTGCTATTAGAGAGAGCTCTCAATGAATCCGATCAACGTCAACAGTTCTGCTGAGTGGGCTAATCCCCCAAAACAAAATTATTGCTTCCTGCTTATTAAGTATTAGCAAGGAACACATTAAAACCCCTGAAACAAAAGAGCCATTGTGATCAGCCATCCTGTATTTAAGCAGCAAGCATGTTGCTGAGGTTTCTCCCCCACTGGTAGACAGCCTATCCCACTTGAATGGCACCGAGAAAGATATGGCAATTTCCTTGGAACAAGATACTCCCATCACAAGGAATCTACACTGTTTAAATTGCTCAATAGATCTACAAGAAGATGGTGAATGGCACAATCGTGAAATGGAAGTCAAAATCACTGACAATTTGATGGCTGATTTAAAAAAAGAAATCACACCAAAATTCAGCATATTTTACACATAAATGTGCTGTACTTTACTAGTTAGAGCAACAAGTACGTTGCTGTTTACTCTACATGCCTGTGTACCCCTTGTGCTTTAACAGATAGTGCATTAGTGTCATAACTAATGAAACCGGTGGGACTCAAGACACAGACTCAGAGGATAAAAGTTAACTGAAGTTTACTTAAAATGTATTTACAATGCAGCAAAAGGCAAGGTTTGACAGGAGGATTTATAGTTAGTGGATCCAAGGCTCCAGTGCAGACAGGTCTACTGAATAATCTCTCAACTGGAATACTCTCTCAGTAACTCACTCATAATTGGTCCAGGAAACACGTACAGAGGAGAACAAACAGATAACAAACAGGTAAAGTGAGGGCAAAGAGGAGAAGCCTCAAAGTCAGAGAGAGAGAGAGAGAGAGAGAGAGAGAGAGAGCAAATGAGACAATGAGAAAATGCAGAGAAGATAGATATGGAGAGAATGGGTGAGCCAGCACAGGGGGACTGGAGGATGACAATTAGAGTATGTTCTCTTAACTTCTGAAATTCGGATTCTAATAGAGCATTTATCCTGTTAGCTGGAATATGAGATGCTTTCATATTGAAAACTCATATGATGAATTTACAAGTAAAGCAGCTCTTTAGTTTATTGATGAAAGACTTTATCATATCAACCATAGTTTAATTAACATGGGCCTATTACCTGCTTTCAAGACCACTGATGCCTCTTTCCTATGGCCAGATTAATAAAGTGCTTTGGGGTGGAGCTGATAATACTTTTGACCCTCCATCAATTAACCATTGTTATTAATTTATTTTTTAAAGCCTATGGAGCAATGGACCCATCTGTTTTATCAATGTAAAATTTTATTATTTTGAGCTAAGGAAAACTACAAGAATCTGTCATGCTACTCTAGTATATGTGCATAAAAGCACTAAATGTGGCAGGAATAGCTCAGTAGGTAGAGTGGTCACCCCACAATGGGAAGGTCAGGGGTTTGAATCCACTGAATGACTACCCTCAGGTACCCCTGAGCAAGGTACCGTTGCCACACACTGCTCCCTGGGTGCTAGATTGGTGGCTGCCCACTGATTCACTAAGTGAATGGGTTAAATGCAGAGAGGAATTTCCCCACAGGGATCAATAAAGTATACCTTATTACACTAGAAAAAATGTCTATCCATCTGTCAGTCAGGCAAGTTAAAACTCCTTTTTGACACTGAAAAGAAGGTATATGCATCATCTATCTGCAACTTTATCAAAACAGCTATCCAAAATTCATATATATGGAGGTGAGATAAGTCACAGTTCATACTCTTCTTTCTAATTCTCTGCTTTCATTATTTATGCATATATTTGTGGTAATTTCATCTGAACCAATAAAAGTCTATCTAGAAAAGCAATCTGAAAATGTACACCTTCATTCTCTTTTTTAATTACATCTGCCTCCCTCGTGGCTCACTTTTCATACTTTTTTTTTTGCCATTTTAATCAACTATAAGCCTTTTTAAATTCCAGCAACTTCAGACAGAATGTCCCCACAGCTACTTCTGAGAGTCCAGGACCTAGCTTTAAATGTAAGTACTGGAAGGATGGTGAATGGAGAAATCATGAAGGCCTTTTTCTTCTTCTAGTTTGCTTTTCAGATTGGAGACTGCAGAATGTCGCAGTCATGAGAAATTTTTGGAAGCACATACAATCTTGATAAAAGAAAAAAAAAGCCCCTAAACTAAACAACTGAGTAAGTACTTCATAAAGCGAAAAAATTTGAGATTTTTTTAATGCTGTCGGACGTTTAGTAATTGTGACACGGGTTATTTCTTTTTTACTAAACAAGTTGTGAGGAAGGAACAGACAGACTTAGGGTATCTCCTGCTGCAATCATGCAACCATTGGTAATTAGAAAATGTAAACACATTCACAGCAAAGTTAATAAGGATTACATGGTTACCCTGGAGCTTCTGAGATTCGGGATGACAAAAGCCAATTACTGGCTTCGTAATTCTGCTGTGATGACATTCTGTCATTCAGGCATATGTCTCATTTAGATTAACCCTCTCAGGCCCAAATTAAGTGTTTTGTTGCTAATGCACAACCAAGTCCTGCAGTGGTACTTCTGAGTAAAAAAAGACTCATAAAATATGTATGTGGGGTAATCAGGTTGTTAGTTCTTAACTGTTGCAAATCTGCAACGTCTGCCTGGAGAGGGTTAATGACTTTCAGTGTTTCATGACAACATATCCACACCAGTGATACAACAATACAAATGTGATGTCATGTACTGTGGATGTGATTTGACACTACATTAAAGCTTGGCATGTTGGCTATATTTTGAAAGTTGCTTGAAAATTAGACATTTTACCTCTGGGCACACATGCAGGAGGTAGTGTTTATCTCAAAATTCTAAAACCGCTTATAAATTATGACACTATGTGTCAGCCTAATGCCCGCCTGAAGTAAAGTACATAAAGTTAGTTACGTATAGATCCTGACTGACACTGTATCAGTGCCACTGATAATGTATAACAAATACTTACTGATCTTAGTGAAATTGATCTGTTTGACTTGATTGGAATGTCCCAAAAAGCTGATTCTGTTCATCTGGACGTAACGTTTTCAGTGGGAGAAATGTTTCGTCACTCATCCAAGTGACTTCTTCAGTCTCAGCTGACTGCACGTTTCCCCAACCTTATAAACAGCACATTTGCATAATGACTGAAACCAGCACCATTGACTAACAATAGCCTGTGAGGTCAGTTTCATGATCATTAATATGCAAATTGTCATTCATACCATTCATAGAGAGTCGGGGAATGGCAGCAATCACAGCATTGTAAAATGGCGAAAGATGTACCCTTAGGCCCCCTCCTCAATTCAGAGATCGGGTTTCCTTTTTCACATAAATGGCCTCCTTGACTCCTCGCTCAAACCAGTGTTCCTCCCTGTCCAGGATATGTACATCCTCATAGCTGAAAGGGTGATTGCTGGCCTATAGGTGTAAATAGACTGTGAAGTCCTGGCCTAATGAGTTAACTCTACTGTGTTGCACCATCTGCTTAGACAGAGGTTGTTAACTTTCCTAGATGAATATATCATTGCAATCCTTCTGGCACTTAACAATGTACAGTGTGCTGGGGGACCGATCCTTGGGGTGGACCAGTTTTTGACGCAGCGTGTTTAAGAGTTTAAAAGACACGGTGCTTAGAGAAAATGTGTCTCAGCTGTTTCAATACTCCAGACACAAGGGATCACTAAAGGTTTTCTCTTAGACAGCAGTTGTCCTTCTCTCCTGGATCAGCTGGAGCTTTCCTTTAGGTGCCTTTCCAGCTTGGAAAGCTCATGTGATGTGAAGCTGGGAAAACAACATTTCCTCAGGGCCTTCTTGATATGACGTTCCTCTGCTTCACTAGCCGCTGTTTCTGTGGGGATGGTGTTTACTCTGTGTTGTAGCATCCTAATGACACCCAGTTTGTGCTCCAGTGGATGATGACAGTCAAACCTTAAATACTGATCCGTATGTGATGGTTTATGGCGCACGTTACCTTTTAAATATCTCACAGTTGATCTCACAGTCTAAGGAAGTTAGCCTGTCACATCCTCCCTGGGGAATTTGATGTGTTTGTCCGCAGAGTTAATGGTATCAATGAACTGTGGTACATCCTAAGATTTGATTTTCATTCAGGCGTCATCCACATACCTGAACCAATAAATTGGTGGTATTCCAGGGTAGTATAGCAAAGCCCTCTTTTTCCACTTACTCAATATATAAGTTGGCCACAATGGGTGAAACTGGGGAACCCATGACATACCCATGTTACTGCCTGTAGTCCTGACCCTTGTATGTGAAATATGTGAAATGAAGCCACGAGAAGAGAAAACAAGAGAAAATAAACTTGGTCGGTGCTGAGAGTGCTCCTGTTGCTGAGGTTGGAGTCATCCAGTAATCTCTTATGAAGTACCACTCTACAAAAATAGAGAGAGATGTTACATCACAGGAGACCATCATTTCATCTGCCTCCATAATGACATCTCTCACCATCTCAACAAAATCCAAGTTGTTCTGGATGTGGTGTTTAGAAATGTCTATCAACGGGTTGAGGATCAAAGCCGGAAACTTTGTGATGTTATAGATGACTGAGTTGATCAAATAGACAAGAGGTCTTAAAGATACACCTTGGTAAACCATACAGATTTGGTTTAGCTTACCCTGGGTATACCCTGTGGTATCAGGTCCGGTCAATAGCGGACGCAATATTCTCACGATAGTCTTAATAATAATAATAATAATAATAATAATAATAATAATAATAATAATAATAATAATAATAATAATAATAATAATAATAATGGATTGCACTGGAACGGTTCGCAGCCGAGTGTGAAGCAGCGGGAATGAGGATCAGCACCTCCAAATCTGAGGCCATGGTTCTCAGCCGGAAAAGGGTG
>NW_024582684.1:561107-567421 GCF_018398535.1 Haplochromis burtoni | reverse complement strand
CACCAGTAGGCGGTAGGGTAAAGTGTCTTGCCCAAGGACACAACGACCAGGACAGAGAGCCCAGGGATCGAACCGGCAACCGGCAATCTTACTGGTTTAGCAAACCTGTGCACCTACCCGATTCTGCTGGAAGGATGATGATGTTGTTGTCCTTACTCAGTAATGCGAGTGGCTTCCTCTCCTGCATGCTGATATTAGATGTGCGGTCCTTTGCATTGCTAAGATAGGCCAAAACTTTCACTGCCAGTTGCTTCGCTTCCACATCTGCAATGCTGTTGTTTCTAATTGCTGATTCTGTGGTTCAGTCTGTCAGACAAATTTTTCACCCACTTGTCCACATCCTCGGTGTGTTATCCTTCTCTTTTTTGTGTTTCAGACTTTATAATTATTTTCTTTGATTATTGTTATTCTTGGTTTTACTCTTCTTTAGTTCTCAGTGATCTTATTTCTCCCTCCCATTAGTATTTTTCTCAGCTTCTTTTTAGTCTCTGTTCCCATGTCTACTCTATGCTTTTCCTGTGTCCCACGTTTCATTTCACCCTCATTGCTATGTTCCCTGTCTCCCCAGTCACTGTGTTAAGCTTGCATGTCTTCAGTCTGTGTGTTTCCTGTTTTATTTTGATAGTCCTTGTCCTGCGTGCAGTGTGTCTAATCTTGCTTCCTCTTGCCTCCTTAGGTCTGATTTGTCCCAGCTGTGCTCCCACCTGTTCCCCATCCTCTCATTGTCCTGCTTGTGTATTTAAGCCATGTGTTTTTCCCTGTCTGTTCTTGCGTTGTCCTCTTACTATGCTGTGGTTTTCCCATCTGTGCTCCTAGTCAATTCCTAGCTCGCAGTTCCTGGTTTATAGTGTTTTAGTTTGGGTTTTGTCTTTCTAGTTTAGTTTTGTATTTGACATGAAGTTAATCCAGCAATAAAGCTGGCGTTTTGAGTTTATTCCTTCGTCTTAAGTCCTGCATATGGGTCCTCATCCTGCCTGCCACACAGCAAATCCATGACAAATATGAGCCACTATGTCCATCTTTTTATGACCACAGTGTAAGCATCTTCTGATTGATGCTTCCAACCATCTTCTTACACACCCTGCAACAGTAAAGTGGCTGGTCAGTGTATTTATTGTTGAGTTTTGTTGATCTGATTTGTCACAGATTCATCAGTGAACTGTAAAATTTAACCTAATAAATATGTCAATGTGTAAAACTGGTGGAGCAAAAAACAGATGAGGGAAAACTCAAGGGGTTTTTTTTAATGGATTTTGAGAGGCTTGCATGCACCGCTGCCAAATAATAGCATGCAAACTGAGTTTCTGTGGACCAGTTACAATGCAAAAAATATTGAAACAGCCTTGTCTTCACCCTTTGCCCTATGTGCAATAAAAATGACTATTCACATAACATTTTTTTAAATAAAAGAGTGGCTTTGAGGCTTTTGTGAGATTAGTTTGGGTATGGTGAAACAGACATGCAGTAGAAGAAATGTGCGTGGAGTCCTAATGTTTGTTTGCGCCTGTCTTTTAATGTGACCATGCGGTCAGCCTTGTGCCATGTTAAAAGAGACATAGTGACTTGGGAGTACTCTAAGTAACAGCAGCGGTCTGTAAAAGATGAAAAACTGGTGGTGGAGGCAGTTGGTACAAGAGTGAAAGCAGTCAAATTATGGCATTTGGTGGAGAGAAGTCTGGTGTTTGCTAGCAAATTGGCAACACTGCCTTGCAAGACTGAGCTGACATGCTAAAACCTTTACTGCACTGTCACAGGGTAAGAAATGGAAGACATTTTAATTAAAATGAAAGAGACACATGCACTGCTCATTACCAAACAACAACAACAGGAAAAATGTAGCAAAAAAGTATGTTAGACAACAAAACTTGAATCACATGAGAAACATTTGTCAGTCTAAACCACAGGCAAAAAAAAGACAGATGCACTGCTTTTACAACAACTCTGTGAATCAGAAAAACAGTATTGAATTGGCATGAGACAATTTGTACAAGAAGAACAGCGATGCTGCTCAGCTCATGCAGAAACAGCTTTAGCATTAGCATTTGTGTATGTCATGGCTGTAAGTTTCTAGAAACCCTTCAGTAACAATGGGTCTTGTTATGTTGTGTAGGCATGAGAGTAAACTCAACTCCTGAAGGCCAGTTGCTGGAAGCAATGTTCGGCATTGTTGCTTTTAATTAAAAAATTCCAGCACTAAAGTTCTCTCCATAAACTGGGTTCCCTTCAGTTTCTTTGTACTAATAGAGCTTTGTTACTTTTAATTTGTAAACTGGAGTTCTTAACATTTTCAAATCAAAGCAGAGTAAAGCACAGTTAGTTTGTCAAGATCACTGGGAATTTTATGACAAGCTGTAGTCACTATTCTTTAGGAGTCCAAAGAACTGAATCTTTTTTAATTGCAATAAGGCTGATAATTGTTGTAAAAGGCAAATTACTTGCCCTTTCTAGTCTTTTTTAAATTTCTCACAGCATTGCTTTTTGATAAACCAGCCACTTCCATTCATTTCCTTATTGTCCTATAGGATGTTGTGGTACCATTTGTACAAAGCTGTCCACAGTCAAAAGTTGACATGCAGATCCAAAGGTGAGAGTGCATGTGTGCGCGTGTGCCTGTGTGTACATGAGAATGAGGGGTAATTGAGGTGCTTTATCCCTGAGTTTTTACAAGGGGACTAATGGTGCATGTGGTTGCTGTGGAAACCTTTGTTTGAGTATAACAGCACAAGGACTTCCATTCCTCCACACAGTATGCATATATGCACCACCCGTGTGTACACACACACACACACACACACACACACACACACACACACACACACACACACACACACACACACAAACATTGCACCCTCTCTCTCTGTCATATGAGAGCATACTTTTTGCATCAGTGATTTAAAAAGAGGCAGCAGATACATAATAAGAGTCCTTGGATGCTACAGCAAGCAGCTAGCTTTTTAATCCGTTTTCTGCCTGTGAGGCTTGAATATCTACCAACACATAGAAGTGTCAGGGTTTTTGAATTTGGCCAGATCTCAGAATTGATGCTAAACAAGTGCAAGAAAAAGGCTTCAGTTCATCAAAACACACACAGTGATGTACACAATGTAACTCGCACACACTCACACATCTTCCCAGGTGACCTGTATTCATGCTGTGAGCGTGTTGGTAAATTGTTAATATTGCAAGGTGCATTGCAGCTTATACATTTGAATGGATCTTAAATTACATTTTAAATTTAGATGAGCTGTTTCAGTTAACTGACAAATGTGTTGTCCTGCTCGCCGAGGGAGGGCTCAGGGCATCTAGTTCCTGCAGAGGCAGTTCAGGAAGGAACAAGCAGCCAATCAAAATGCACTTCACTTCATTTTTGTGCGCTGCTCTCATGCTTGGTTTTGATAATCACACACCCTTTTCAGAGTGCTGAGAGGTGTATCGTGCCTGTATGTGTGTTATACATTTTTTTTATCCATAGCCTCTGTGAAAAATAATTAACTGTCTTTCAATCAAGCATATCCATTAAAGAAGATAATCATTCTAGCAGAAATGTAATCAGACTGAATGTTTGATGATGCTTCTGCAATTTCTTATGTAAACTCCAGCATTTACAGAACCCCCTTCTCACACAAAATACCTATTGGTTATTGTCAATAGTGTACTGTACCAACTCTGCTCTCCCACTAACTCACTGACTCTGTATAAATATCCATAATCTATGCAAATAATGACAAGCAGGTACATGCTGTATGAAAGTATGAGCCTGTAAATGTTTGCACCCACTAGTCAACACACGAAATCCAGCCACGGAGAGGGGCCACAAGCCAGTGCCAGTGGGGAGGGCTGCATCGAGAAGGCCGGAAACAAGATTTCCAGACTGGATTGGTCAGAACCCAGGTTGACAACAACTGCCTCCAGCGCTGTTGGCCTACAAGGTGTCAGTGGAAACTGTGCCACTGTTTGCCCAAAACAAAGAAAAAATAGAGGGTGAAGGCATGTTAAACGACAATGGGAGCGAAGGAAAGGCAGGAGTATGAAGGTGAGAGTAGGTGCATTAAATGTAGGGACTATGGCTAGTAAAGAGAGGGAGCTGGCTGAGACAATGGAGAAGAGGAAGGTAAATACACAAAAATGCCAAAAGTATTCACTCGCTTCAGTTCAATTCAGTTTTATTTATATCGCACCAAATCACAACAATTGCCTCAAGGCACTTTATATTGTAAGGTAAAGACCCTGCAATAATACAAAACAAACAACCGCAGAGAAAACCCCAACAATCATATGACCCCCTATGAACAAGCACTTTGGTGACAGCGGGAAGGAAAAACTCACCTTTAAAAGGAAGAAACTTCAAGCAGAACCGGGCTCAGGGAGGGGTTGCCATCTGCCATGAGCGGTTCGGGTGAGTGGATAAAGATAGGAGAGCCAGAGATTAATTATGATAATTAAATGCAGAGAGGTGTTTAAACCCCCCCCCCCCCAGCCTAGATCTATTGCAACATAACTAATGGATGATTCGTGGCCACCTGATCAAAACCTAACTATAGAAAAGTAGAGACAATGTCTGTCTCCTGAATCCAAATTGGAAGCTGGTGCCACAAAAGATGGGCCTGAAAGCTAAAAGCTGTGCCTCCCATTCTACTTTGAAATACTCTGGGAAGAAAAAGTTAGCCTGCAGTCTGAGCTTAAAAAATTTGTGATGATTTTTTAAAAATGAGAGCTGCTCCATCTAAAGTAGGATGGGTGCCGTCTCTTTTAACAAGACCAGGTTTTCCCCAGAGGGTTACCTAATTATCTATAAAGCCCAGGTAATTGTTTGACACCACTCAGACAATTTAAGGAGAACATGTGGCTAAACATGTCACGAGAGGACCAGAGAAAACTACAGAGTCTAATATTGGTTTGGCAAAGTTACACACTGAGCTTCATGAAATGGGTTTCCATGGCCGAACACCTGCATTCCAAGGACAATGCAAAGTGTCAGATGCAGTGGTATAAAGCACGCTACCACTGGACTCTAAAGCATTGGAGACATGTTCTCTGGAGGGACGAATCACGCTTCTCCTTCTGGCAATCCCATGGACAATTCTGGGTTTGGCGGTTGCAAGGAGAAAGGTACATGTCAGACTCCATTGTTTCAGTTGTTAAGTTAGGTGGAGGGGGGATTATGGTCTGGGGCTGTTTTTCTGGAGTTGGGCTCTGCCCCTTAGGTCCAGTGCAAGGAACTGTTCATGCTTCAGCACTACCAGACATTTTTAAATGTTATGCTCCCAGCTTTGTGGGAACAGTTTGGGGATGGCCCTTTCCTGTTCCAACATGACTGCACACCAGTGCACAAAGCAAGGTCCATAAAGACATGGATGAGCGAGTTTTGTGTTGAAAAACTTGACTGGCCTGCACAAAGTGCAGAGAGTGATTGAACCCTATGGTTTAAGGAGATGTCACACAAGTTTATATGCATGTAAAGGACAAGAAAATACTTTTGGGCTATACAGTATATAATGTGTGCAGAGGAGAAGGGACCAAGGCCAGGAACATTGGAAGTGGATTCATAATATTCTATCACACTAAAGTTACGAAGAGAAATTGAGTAGGAGTAATCTTGAAGGAAGAAGACTGGAGCAGACTTCAATAGATATATGGGTGAAAGCAACATAATGAGGAGGTATTGGGTAGGCATGGAGAGAAATTCACTAAGGCAGATGGTAGTGGCTTTTTCAAAAACAGTGGAAATAACTGTGGTGAACATGTAGGCAAGCTTTAAATGGTGGATAAGAACGAAGCATATTGGACAGAGTTCAGGGAGGAGTTGAGACAGGCTGCATGGTAGCAGTTACCAGATGACTTGTAAAGTGCTGCTGTAGTATTGAAGGGAACTGAAAATATCTGTTTTGTGTATCTGCTGGAAAGAGGACAAGGAGACTTGGTAGTAGAATGAGGAAGTAAAGGATAACATTCATAGGAGGTTAGTAAAGACATAGGGAGTGACATAGGGAGATGAAAGTAGACAGGAGTACTGGGAGGCTTAGACATACAGCAAAGAGAGAGGTGGCAAAGGTAAAGGCTTGCAGTGAGTTGTGTGTGACGCTGGACACTAAGGAAGGAGGAAAAAAACTTATCAATCGGCTAGATAGAGAGATCAAGCTGGAAAGGGAATGCAAGAGAGTCATTGAGGATAGAGATGGAAATATACTAATGAGGGTAGAGAGTGTGTTCAGAAGGTGTAAGGAGTACTCTGAGGAGCTGATGAATGTTGAAAATGAGAGAGAGAGAGAGAGAGAGAGAGAGAGAGAGAGAGAGAGAGAGAGAGAGAGAGAGAG
>NW_024582684.1:554787-561087 GCF_018398535.1 Haplochromis burtoni | reverse complement strand
GAGAGAGAGAGAGAGAGAGAGAGAGAGAGAGAGAGAGAGGAGGACAGATGTAGAGTTAATGAATCAGTGAGTACAGGGGATTTGTAAGGAAGAAGTGAGGACAGCTATAACAAGGATGAACAGTGGTCTAGTGACATATTTGTGGAGGTATGGAGATGTGTAGGAAAGATGGGAGTGTGTTGATGGAGAAGTACAGAGAAGGTCAGAAGGAGTTGCACTGTGTTTCTGTGGACGTAGAGAAAGCATTTGATAGGGTGCAATGAGAAAAACTGTGTTACTTCATGCGGTGAGTCAGGAGTGGCACATAAGTATGTGAGGGTAGTGCAGGACTTGTATGAGGACACCAAGACAGTGGTGAGGTTTGTGGTTGGAGTGATAGAATGGTCCGGCTGACAGATGAGGTCGGGCGGGAGTATGGACTATGACATTCGCAGATGACATTGTGTTCTTTAGTGAGATTATGGTGCATGTGAAAGAGAACCTGGAGTGGTAGAGACTAGAGAGAAGAGAGGAATGAATGTAGAATCAAGACACAATACATCGGTGTGAATGACAGGGAGAGAGGTGTAACAATGAAGCTGGCTGCAAGGCGCAGAAGTAGTGAAGTGAACAAGTTTAAATACCTGGGCTCAATCATTCAATGCAATGGGCAATGCACAAGAGAGATGAAGAAGAACTTAAATGGTAAATGGACTGGTTCTTATATAGTGCTTTTCTACTCTAGCTGAGCACTAAAAACACTATATACAACATACCTTATTCACCCATTCATACAATCACTTTTTTTCTATACTTAAGCACTTACTATCTAACATTCACACTCAGATAAATGCATTGGAGAGCCACTTGGGGTTAGTATTTTGGCAAGACCAGAGCAACCAGTGATCAAACCACCATACTTCCAGTTAATAAATGACCTGCACTACCTTCTGAGCTACAGCCACCCAATAATGGTCCTCCCTGCAGACAGGGTGGAGTGGGTGAGGCCAAGTGTGGGGGTGATTTATAACAGGATAGCAGCAAGAGTGAATGGGAAGGTTTCCAAGACCTGCTGTGGTGTATAGTTTGGTGGCTCTGACACAAAGACAGCAGGTGGCAGAGCCTAAGATTCCAAGATTTTCACTAGGAGTGACCACAATGGACAAGATTAGAAATGAGTGCATGAGAGGGGTAGCTCGGGTTGAGCAGTTTGGAGTCAAAGGTTCAGATAGAGATAGAGACATGGTTAAGATGGTTTGGACATATGCAGAGGAGAAATAGTTGATATACTGGACCAAGGATGCTGAAGATGGAGCTAGCAGGAGGAAAAGAGTAAGACCACAGAAGATTTATGGATATTGTGAAGGAGAACATGCAGAGGATGCTAGGAATAGGGTGAGATGGAGACAAATGATCCACTGTGGCGACCCCTAAAGGGACCAGATGAGAGAAGATTCAACCCACGTCCTTCATAAGCACTGCGCCCAAACTACTGAGGCAAATGCTGAGTTTTGTGTAGGCGTTCAGTTTGCATTCATTTGACTTCAGTGAACAAACTTCTCTTAAATCTCCTTAAAAATGACTCTATTCAGTCATTGTGCTGCCTGTATAAACAGTTTTCATTCAACCATAAAAAAGCCAAAAAGCATTCTAATATGCTTTCATAGCGAAATTTTCAAATATTTTAACCAAATGTGCAAACACTCTTTTCTAAATGCTACCTACTCATCACTCACTTGAGCCCTAACACCACAAATGTGTTAAAAACGGTTTATTCACCAGAAGCTAAATTGGACGGCATCGGTGGAAAAAGTGAAAGACAGACAAAATAAATAAGTCTCACTGGTCAAATTTATCTCACAAGGTGTCTCTCTGAACCACGATGTACTGTAGCCATAGCAACTGGCACCCAGCAACTCCTGAAGGGAATGAGAAAAGGATTCATGATTCATATCCAAACAACAACAGCCTGAGAATCCAAATATACTGAGGTAAACTGCCACCCCCAGACAGTCAGGCTGACAGCTGTGAGGAGGAGGGGCCAAGTAGAAAACAAATAAACAAAAACAATCACAATCATCCTCTGTTCGCTTACCCGTGGTCATTGTTTTCTGTTTGCCTCTTGTGGTTTCAGCCATGTTGACTTGTACTGACAAATCGCAAGATGGTAAAAAGTAATAACTTTTTCATGCCAGAAGGATGGAGAAAAGTAAGACTGGCAGCTTTGCTAGTGAGTCAGCTCCTGTGGATACACACCAAAGGACTTTTAAATTCACCAGTCAAAAAAGTGTTTAAATTAAAAGGACAAAATCATGAGCTGCCTGTAGAAGAAGAGTCCTTGTTACCAAAAGGCATCTCCAGTGTTTCATATTCTCTAAGTACATGAAAATATTACATGCCGTTACACTTTTTTTTAGTCCACTTTCAGGCTTGCAACTGTCTATTTTTGCTCCAAAAGCATTTTCCAGGAAGCACAGCCACATTTACACCATTCATGGGAAGGAGGGAAGAATAAAAAGCCCACCACATACACTGCCAATGAAAACATAATAAGCAAGCCAGAACTACTTGTGGACCATATTTAGCAGAAGTGAAAACACTGTTCTGAATCATGATAACCAAGATTGGGATCTCTTCATTACCAAAAGTCCCCATTCTTGCACTTGCATCGCTATCCAGTAGCTTTTGCCACAATTTCCCTGCTTAAGTAAGCAGTAACAATCAAGGCCCTGCCTGCTGTGCCCACTATAAGGCAGCTGTGCCTCATTACCAATCAGAAGAAAAAGCAAGAAGGGGCCCCTGGGATACACTATTCTTGACTGTGGTGTTGTGTGTAGATAAACCACAGAGGATGCTTATCCTCTGTCCTGTTTGTCTCATGTTATCTGTGTCTACATGCCATTCACACCTTGCTTCTTTTGCTGCTTTGTTGCTAGGTAGCTTTGTTTCCTCTCATTCTTAGCGTTCTTTGTTTCTAGCTTTCTTTCTACAGACTTAACAATAAATTGTGGGTGAAAAACACCCACAATTGTAATTTTCTTTAACCCTTAGCGCTGTGAAATGTGTAAACTGAAAAATAAGTTTGCCTCTCGTGAAAAAAGAAAGTCACTTCTGTCTGCTCTATTGCAGATATGCCTACAACCCAATTATTGTTATGTCTCGGAATCATGCTGCTACTTATTCTTAATGTAATGCATCTTAGTGAATGTGAAAGGAACAGAGCCGTGGGTACTCATGCAGTATGCAGGTTTGTGGTGGTTATTTTGAAAACGACTTACTCAGACTGTATGACACACAGTGCATCTGGTTTTTAATTGCATCAGAAATCTTTTGATTGTACACATTTAATTACTTCTGTTTGTAACATCCTTTTACTTTCTTCGTGTCTAGCTTAATTATGTATATATATTTTTAGTTTGGAAAAATGCTTTTAGGAGGCTTTTAGAGACAGAATTGCTTGGTGGAAACAATGGCTGACTAACATAAATGTGAATGTGTGCTGCAAAGCTGTATAGTTACATTTTTCATGTTAATGACTTGAACTTTGTTTAAAGGTTGGTGTTAGGCAAGTACTCTGGGAGTTATAACTGGAGTAAGTTTTCAGGAAATCTGTTTAAACTGTGGTCATGAAGAAACTCAAACAACAAATAATAATATAGGTTATAAGTTAGAGGTGGAGTTCTGTACAAAAATACTCTGGTTGTCAAACAATGAATACAAAGAAGTACTATTTTAAGAAATTCCAAATTATATTAAACATGAAAGCTCGGGTTATCAGTGTAACTTTGCTTTGTGTGCTGTATCTCTGCGCTACAAAATTACACAATACAGTCTAGAAGCAAAGCACATATTTCCTTTACTGATTCTTTTTGGAAGATCAACAACCTTTCATAATTGCTTGTTTGTGCACAGATAGCTCAATTATCCTTTCATAGTAAAACCAGAGCCACTTTTCTGTCCGGTGGAGAATTTCATTACAGCTTTAATGACTAATCTGTAGACAAGATCTAACGCTTGTAACTTAGTAACACATGCAATTACTGAGGATTGGGGTTCAAATGATACATATTATCTGTAATTTAATTTGATCATATGACGGATATTATTAGAGATTAGGACCAAGGTGAAAGCAGCACCTTGTGCCAGGCCACTGATTCCATTTAGCATCCAGAGGAAATTATGAATTATTTTACCTTATTTTATATAGACGAGACACTGTATTTACACATTTTTCTTTACATTACAACCTGCTTCTCACAGCCTTCTGTGATAACTCCCACGAGCAGCACTCCCCCCCCCCCCTTTCATTTAACCTGTAACTAAGAAGGTACAAATATGCAGTTGAACATACAGATAATCTTTGCTAATGCAGGTTTACCAAGTCAGATCTTACTTTGGTAAGACTGTACGTTATTACAAGAAGTCCACACTTTAGCTTTAAAATGCACTACAGTGCAAGAACATATTCATGGCTGTCATAAGGTTTAAAGGTACATCTTTGCACGGTTTTCTTCCTGTGGAAACGTGGGATTATTAATTGAATGTGATTCCTTTTTCAAACTGCTTTTTTTTTTAAATTTACAACAATTAGGTGTGATTTTTCCACATTTGGGGCAATCAGATCAGTTCTTTTCTTAGTGAATTGCGATTAGTTTGAAGAAGTAAATGAATCTTTTTTAGAAAGTAACTTGACATGAGTCTGGCCTACTGTACTATCTCTCCACAAAAACACACTGGCAGTAATCCAGTGTCTGTCATATACACTGGTGACTAGCCTTCTCGCTTTCTCCGCCATCCCAGAGACTGTCTAAATGTCAGTGTTTTCTGTGCTCCTAATGTATTCCTAAAATAGTGTCTCCATTGCTGAGCCTCTGTGAAAAGGCACGCTGCAGAAAAGGCATAGTGAGTCTGACTCACAGCAGAGACAGCAGAAACACCATGCCATCCCAAAGCCAATTAAACATGCATGGGGGTGTACGTGACCTCAAAAAAGCCCGTGGATGGCCATTCTCTCCCCCATTCATTCCACTTTGTAGCTCACCCTCTGTCACTCTTCAGCTGAGGCTTGTCGTCTTCCATTTTTACCAATTAAAGTGAATTATTCAGGGCAGCCTATGTGTACCTGTTAAGTGTTTTTCTTCCAATGAGCACTCTCACAGAAAATTGAGGTGAGGAGAAGATGATCAAGAGCATGTATGCTGCCGCACACAGGCTGGGCAACTGAAGCAGATGAGTTGGCATAGGCATGCCCGCACCAGCATAGGTCAGTGGACGGACCCCTTTGCATTTTGATGTATTTCCAGAGGTCAGTGAGAGGCTAGTGATTCAGAAGTTAATATGATGTGACTTGGAGAAAGACTAATTAGCCTTCTATCACAGCTAGCCTCTAATAAACTAAAGAATGGCTACATAATGACAAATGAATCTGCGGATGACACAATTAAAAATGTGTAATTTAAGACCGTAAATTCCAGTGACATCTGAAATTCTGGAATCCGAGGTGATGTGCTTTATTTCATCAGAACCTCAACTAGATTCTAGTGTGGCTGGAAAATGTCCTGCTTGTGCTTAACAATGCAGAAGAAGGAAATGGGATGGAAACATTAAAATGTCATACCGTATATGGATGGGCTAAATTTCCATCTTTAATCAAATTCATATTCAGCTTTAAATGTCATAGTTGCTTAAATTAACAGACACCACAATGTAACACCAGTTTCACAGTGGACGCTGCTTGTTGCCATGCCATTCATTCACGTTTATTGATAACTGACTAAATTTCACTGAAATACTTGCTTCTACATAAATAAAATTAAAGATGATGATGGGCTAAATTATTATTATCTAATTTTGTCAGTAACCAGAAAAGAGGCACTCATAAAACTTTACAGCTGTTTAGCCAACATGAAACAATACATGTATCAAGGCTAGCTTACACCATGGAGTCCTACTCTAAAATACTGTCATAGATTTAACACTGTCTGTGAACCTGGATTCATGAAATACATTTTTAAAGTTTCTAAAGCTTGTGTAAAGACGTCTTGTACCAATATAGAATATGACTACTGGTTTTGTTGGTTGGTGGCTGCTAATAGATTACACAATATGTTTATGTTAGCTAACTAGTGATAGTGTCACGGCGGTGGACGGACTCAGGCACAGACTGAGGTAGCACAGCTCAACGACACTTTATTAATCACACCGGTGCACTATATACACGTGAAGGGGGGGGAAACACCAGGGTCCCGGGGATCAGTAGGCTGGGGAGACACACTTCTTCGCACTCGCTCTGCTCCTCGTCCAAACAGTCTCCACACAAGC
>NW_024582684.1:531638-553758 GCF_018398535.1 Haplochromis burtoni | reverse complement strand
TTTTGCTGAAAAACTGAATATGGAACAAGCAAAGCTTAATACTAAACAATATATATATTAGCTGTATAATACCAGTAGGCCAGCTCTGATAGTAATTTGGTATGGCTTCACGGGCCAAATGTAAGTAGGCTGCGGGCCAAATTTGGCCCGTGGGCCAGAGTTTGACACCTATGCTCTAAAACATGTAAACATTTATTTCTTAAATCAAGCTTCACAGGCAGAGTTAAACCTATGGCAGTTTTATAGAGTAGGGCTTCATTGTCTATGCTAGCCTAATGTTTCATGTTTCTACAGCTGTAAAGTTTTGAGTGCTTCTTTTGTGGTTATTGACAAAATTAGAAGATAATGCTTAAGATGAAGCCATATTTCTTTCTTTTTTAATGTAGAAGTAACTTTGACTGGCTTACTTTTATTTGTCGTTATTTATATATTTTATTTAAGTGGAAAGTCAGTTATGAATGAATGTGAATTTAAAGGTAGAGCTCAAAGATGGATATGACCGGTGTGTACTGAATAAAAAGTGACAGAAATGGATTGCTCTTCCCCTTATACGTCACTGTCCTATGGTCTTTTTGTTCTGTATGTATATATAATGACAAAATTATTTATCTTGTGTACAAAACCTCCCCAAAACCCCTTTGATGATTTGTGTGGTGTGAGAATCCATTTGCTATGCAACTGGTGTGATCACATTACAGGATGGTTACACTTTATCCAGAATTATGTGGCACAGTGGCACAGCCTTTGAGCATGACTTCTAATTATTTTTCTTTCTTTCTTTTGCCTTCTTACCTTATGTAATTTGAATTTTCTTATTGCTGCATCTACAAATAGTCATAAATAACTGAAAGAACATTTCTGAACATTTTTTCAAAAAATTCTATTTCAGCAACTATTTTAGGCTATAAGTATCTTTCCAGAAAGCATTAGTTATTCCACACTTTTCCCTCTCCTTTATTTATTTATTTTGGTAGTCTGTGCACTGCAGTTGCCACATTTAGATTCCCTCAGCTTGCCAAAGACATTAATTAATCATAAACAAATACAATAAACAGAATGATTCCCTTTAATTTATATTCCTGCTCATCCTTGCTGTCTTATGCCTTTGGTGTGTGAGCTGAGTCTGAGAGACATGTCACCTTGTAAGACATACTGAATGCCTTCCCTTGAAGGAGGGAAACAGAGAGAGCAGGAAGATAACACAGCCAGGCAGCACTAACCGATCAGAGCACTCCAGCAGAGATATGACCCACATAGCCCAATACTCGTTTAATCAGTCTGCTACTGGCAGAGGAAAGAGGGAATCGGCGGGAGGAACAGGGGAAATTTGAGTGTTAGGTGGCTTTAGTTAGTTTTAAGGAAACTAAAATACATTTATAAAAAATGTATCTTTTCTCCATTCTACTTGTTCACACTTTCCTTTATTTTTGCTCCTTCCTTTATTGTTGGTCTCCCTACTTTTCTTATTTTTCAAATCCTGTTGCTGTATTATTTTCTTTTATTTCCTGCTCATGAACTGAATCTATGATCAAACTAGATAAAAGATGGCAAAAGTCTTAAATAATATAAAGATGCTGTGCACAGATTGCACCCAACTGAGTAACAAGAAACATTTGTGGGGGCAGTGCCACAAATAAAAGGGCATGTAACCATTTCATTAAGCTTTTCATATCGTGGCCCAAGTGCATTTTTTTTTTAAATTAAATAACTATTTTTTTTATTATTATTACAAAAATAAGGGGACTCTGTTGTAGGCCAATGCAGATTATTAACTGTTTGACATATGACAAACAATTATTTTGTTATTTTAAATTCCATATATTCGTAAAATGGTCTGTTTAGCTGCACCAAAGAACAAAGCTGATGTCAGTGTGAGCGAGATATTGTTAGTATAGGCTGGAATCTTTTTACACTAATTGCTGTTAGTTTTTCTTCACCATTGTAAATATACCCACATCATGGTGGTAGTTTGTTGTGGCTTCACAGGATTTGTTTAGTAATACTGAACCAAGAACACCCACCCTAACCAATTAGTAACCAACCGTTCTGCAATCTGAGCTGCAGCCATTTAGAAAATACAAATTTATTGCTGGCGAAGCACCTCCAGTGGTTTGAGTTTTTATCATCTTAAGTATACACAAGTGAAGAATAACAGTTTCAGATCTGTTTATGCAGTAAATTTTGCTCCAAAATGTTTCCTCTCATTGGAATAAAATAAACTGTACAGCTATGGTTATAAATTTGACTTAATATATGCAATAGACAGCTGTGATGTCTTTTTGCCAGGATGCATAAGGATGCCAAGATGCATAGCCTGTACAGTGACTATGGGTGTGATACATGATGTGTCCAGCATGTCCAAATTAACACTGTCAGATTTGATTTCAACACTATTAAAGTGTCTATATGGGTCCACACCAGAGAGTGTTAATTTAACTCTTTTTGGAGAGTTGGTACGTTAACTCTGATTTAGTGTTAAACACCAAATCTGTCTGGAGTTGATAATTTAACACTTGGTGTTAAGAGTTTATATATTAACTCTCAAAGAGTATTTTAGTTTAACTACATAAGAGTTATCTTCTAATTAATTCTAAAAAGCGGGAATTTTACTGTTCTGAACTTCTAGAAATTTCTTTTGGAAATAAACGTTTACTAAAAAGACGCAATGGTTTTTGAAAAACATTTATTCTGAACTGTGCACCACAATTTCAAAACATTTTCTGAAAGATGTAACAGTGTACATGTTCTCACTTTCATTAGAATTGTGTTTATCAAAAGGTCTGACATAGGTGAGCTGGTAAATGCAAATAACAGCATTCTCATCACTTATTTCTTCAATACAATATGCATGTCCTTCATTCATCACTTTGTGGAACTTCAACGCACTTCTGCTCTCCCCCATATTCCATCTTCACAAGCATATCCTGTGTGGAGATTGAATACAAATTAGTTGACACTAATTAATGGCACAAATCAATTGCTAACGTCGAACCCAGTCAGGACATCTGCTACTGCTGTTTGCTCGGATTTTTTTTTATGGGAGATCATTTTCAGGCTTCAAGTAGCACCATTATACCAACATTTCACATTCTAGACATTGTTTGAGGTGTATTTGACCAAAAGTTTGACTGAAAATTCACATGCAAGCTTTTTTTCAAGGCTGTGGTATTTGCCCGCAAACAATACCTTTCAGCTAGCTAAAACAGAATATTATGCTATCAGCGAGCAACATGGCTAATGCCTTTCACACAGCTTTGTCTCAACTCCAAAGAGCCACAGAAGTAAAAGCTCATAATAATAATTGAAACAATCTTTGAAAAAATGACTTACCAAGCATGGCAAACAACTCAAATATGTAGAGCAAAATGTTCTGAAACGGCTTCACTTCAGCTTCGACTGGAGCCTATGGTGCTGGGGGCGGAGTCTGTGAATTTACTCTATTGGTGTCATAGCCCCTCTAGGAGTTCAGAGTTAAGAGGTCAAGAGTTAATGTTTCCATTGTAACACCTCCAGATTTGACATAGAAACACTCATTTTTAACACTCGATTTTAACTACTATCATTTTACACCTCAGAGTTACATTAAAAGAATGTGACTCTGCTTAGAGTAAAATTAACTCTACTTTTGCAAGAAGACTATTAACACCAAAACATTTAACACTTTTGAATTTGCTGTGTAGGAGACACCATCAGTATGTGTTGCAATAATACGTATACATGATCTGCTGAGTTTGCAAGTTTGATCAGTTACAAAGAAACACATTACATAAAAGTTATAAATTGATTTGCATGTCCTTGAGTGAAAATAGCATTTGATCCACAAGTAAAACATGATGTTTCTTGTAGGTGGTCACCAGGTTTGCACACATCTCATCAGGGATTTTGGACCTTTGTCTTTACAGAAACACTCAAAATCATTTAGATTTCTTGGCTGCTGCTTGGCAGCTCCAATGTTTCCATCTCCGTGCTTGACTGTGGGGATGGTGGTCATTGGGTCATACTCAGTATTACGCTTCCTCAAGATATGGCAGGCTGCACAAATGCCAAAGAACTATGCTTTCATCTGATCACAGCAATTTTTGCCATGCCCTCTCTCAATAATTTATATGTTCACTGGCAAACTTTAAATTGGCCTCTGCATTTGGCTTCTTAAGGGGAGGACTTTGCAGACGCTGCAGAATTTCAGTCCATGACAGTGTAGTGTGTTATCAACTGTGTACTGTGGCTGGTTTTCCAACTGCCTTCCGATAACAAACAAGCTCTTCCCATGTATGTATGGGTTAATTTAACACCTTTCCCATAATCATCTTCACTCCATGAAGCAAGAACCTGCATTGAGCTCCAGACTGAAGGTGATTGATCGTCATTTAATATTTCTTCCACTTCTAAATAATCACACTGATAGTTGTCACCTTCAAGCTTCTTGCTAACACCCTTGTATCCCAGTCAAGCAGATCTATGTTTTCCTTGATGTCCTTTGACAGCTCTTTGGTCTTGCTTATGGTGGTGGAGAGTTTGGAATAAAAGAAATTGATTCTGTGGACAGGTGTGCTTTATACACATAATAAAGTTGATTGATTGATACATTTTTAATTCTGAGAGCCAGAATTCTAAGAGATCAAATACTTATATCACTCAATACAAATCAGTTTATAACTTGTGTGTAAAAAAAAAAAAAGTAAGGAGAGAAACAATCAAAAGGACTGTGTGTGTGTGTGTGTGTGTGTGTGTGTGTGTGTGTGTGTGTGTGTGTGTGTGTGTGTGTGTGTGTGGAACAGCAGAACATAGCCAACAGGTTGTTTACAAATTAACTTCATACACACTCTTAGGCCTGTTGCCAAATTAGAGGATGTTGAATCTTCTCACTCCTGCCCTCTAGAGACTACACTAGCTGGAGAAGGTAACTAGCCATTCCTCAGTGGGGTTTACCAAAGTCCACCCAGGGAATCATTAAGAATTTCTATTGCTGGGCAACACTAAGCACATGGGCCCTAAGGACAAGTTAGCAACTTCACCACATTAAGTGGGTGGAACTTTGTAAATGTAGAGGGAACAGACTACATGGAAAAAACTACATATACAAGTAGACCAACACAATTCTGGCTATGATGCAGCTACTGGGAAGGACCTTGACAATTGAGCAAAATCCAAAATGTAATGTGAAGACCTGAACTTTTACAAAGACAGGACTACGAACTTTAGTTTGCAAAAGAGAAACAAGTAGTCTGTTTTTTTAAATGGGAATCTTTGAATCCAGTGCCATTGCCACAGGCTTATAAAATTGAGCACTTAGCCATGCAGCCTACCTTTAAAAACATTTGTCTAGAAATAGATTGATCTAAGAGCACAATGAATTTGAGCGTGATATAATAAAAGGATGTCAGCAACTCAATAAGGGAAATTTTCCTTAAATATTAGATTTATTATTTTTTATATTAGATATTTTTCTAGATATTCTAAGATCAACTTTACCGGTATTTATACAAAGTGAAAGCTTTCAGAAACCATAGTTACTCAAACCCAAACTGGGTTTACTGAACAAATTAGGTTTTTTAGGTTTACTTGAGTCATTTGTGCTATTTTAAGAAAACATAAAAATTAGATTTACTTTAAAAAGTTGTTGCACTCAAGTGTGTAAAGTAACTCTGAAGAAATTGGCTGTTTTGTACTCTAAAATATTTGATTCAATGACAAGCCACTGAATTAACCTGAAAGAATAGAGAATTTTACTGAAATAACATCAAAGAAACTACAGAGGACTCTTTAAAACTGACAATGTAGAGAAATATTTTTTATGTGATTTGACAGGTTAATTCAATGACCTTGAGTGACAAAACAAAACAAACATTTTTTTCCAAACCTCCTTTGGCATTAACATCAGTACAAAAGCTGTGTGCTGGGAGCTTTGTGGCATCCAAGGCCAGGAAGCAACTGCAAGTGTATTGTGTATGTGATCCAGTACTTTTGTTTATATTGTGTATGGACTGAATAAACTTGGAAGAAAGCCGGACCAATTTAAAATATTAACTGATTTCCACTTTGATAGACAGGGAGAGAAAAATGTGCAGCAGTGAGTTTCTGCTGGTAGCGTGATCACCATGGGTTACTTGCAGAGGTTCATATCACACTTAGTTTTTGTGAAAGTAATTATTCATCAATCACATTACCCTTGAGGTTCAGTCCTTTATATGTATAGAATATGTAAATATATGTTAATCTCCAAACAATGGAGAATGTATTCACTGACAGAAAGAAGTCTTCAAAAATAAATTGCCTAATATGATTCTGTAAACTTCCCACACACTCAGCTATGGCACACAAAAGCTTTAACTGGCAGAAGCTGTTCTGACAGATCGAAAAAGCAGAATTTCACCTGAGAACCAGACCCAAATGCATGCAGCGAGATGTTTGCATACTCAGTCTCACCAAATGGTCAGAAACACACATCTGAAGTGAAAACAGTGATGGGTTTAACTCTGTGTTTGTGTTTAATTTCAGCATAATCACTGAAAACACTCAAGAGGCAGAAACCCGCAAAGCTATGTCAGTAATTTATTTGTTGGCAAACAACTTTCACTGTTACAACAAATATTAGTTATGAGATCATTCAACGTGGAACCCATACAAAAAGAATAAATAATTAGCAGTAATATTGTAATAATAATCAAGATCATAATAATTTAAAAAAAGAAATGAAAAACCCCAAAAATTAAAAAAATTTTAAAAAAAACAAACCCAGTGCCACTTTATTTACTCCTGCCAGCTTTCTTTCCTCTGAGCTTGTTTTGCTGTATTTAAACCAATAAACTGATAAATAAATAATTTCTCTCTTGGGGACATGGCGGGGTTTGTGGAATACATGTGCAAGCTACACTTCATACACTTATTCATTTTCCTGCTAAATAAGTAAACATTGGCTTTCCACATTGGACAGTGCTCTTGTGTGCAGATTTTTCACATTTTCAGTACACAAATATGGTGTAGCCATGATATTTCATTGGTAAGACTGACCCCTTTGTAAAATAGTAGATTCTCTGAGCATTTTTCTGTACAATAAGATCTCAAACAGCACTGTAAGGTATTATCAGTTGCTGGAATATTTGGCAGAGGATATGTTTTTAAAAACTATTTTTGTGCTACGTCTTAAATCTGGCGTCTTTGTAATTTTTCACACCGAGGCCCCTCGCGCAGGGTCAAAATGAGATGAGATCCTCTTCCATCAAAAGTCTAAAATGTAGCATTTCCATAGTAATCGCTTCCTTCGTCTCTTAACTACTTCGGTTTCCTGCTTGGTTTAAATCTACACAAGTGGCAAAGTATATAGTAACAACTAATTTGCAAAATGTACGTGACAGTGGTGTTGCTATAAAAAGGACCAGGATGAAGTGTGCGTAGGGTATATGCGTATTAATTAAGGAGTGCTTGACCGCCTCTGCATTACGAGAGAGTGACATGAAAGATTGTTTCTTGCTCGTTCTGCAGTCCTCTCGTGAACAGAACATATCATTGCATTTCAGAACGTTTTCACACACAAAAGGTTTGCAACTTAGGATTATAAAATAAAAGACTTGGTCATATGCAACATTTGTATCTGTATCTGGATTCTGTACAATACATAGAAACAGTTTGTGATTTCTTCATAATCCTTTGATAACGGAAAACTTTTACAGAAGAAAGGAGAAGAAACAGAACTTTTTTTTTCACTTCAGTCTGTTGTAATATGATCTTCCTTCTTTGTTTTCAGTGAAATACACAGTAGCCGCTGTCACTACGACTTGCAGGAATGTTACACCAGCCCAGACACAACTCCAGTTTAGCAGATACGAACAGGAAGAGAACTTCGAACATCAGTTTGATATGGTTACAGTTCAGCCGCCCAAATAATATCAGTGGTTCTTTTTCTTTTCTTTTCTTTTCTTTTCTTTTTTTTTTTAACTTTTTTTTGGGTGATTGTTAGTGAGGGCATATATCATACATCCTTCACTTGATTGGCAGGTAGCGGTGCTTCTTTGGGGCCAGTTTATGCTGTGAACACCAGAGTCTGACGTCCTGCTCTACCCTTTATTATCGTGGAAACGTCATCCAACGTATGCGTCTTTAAGAGTTAGACAGACAGACAGACATACAGACAAACAGACAGGCAGCTCTTTTCACCCAGGGCTGGGGGCCTGGGCCCTGTTGTGGTGGTAGTGGAGACTATATGCTATAATCTGCTAGAGGTCCATATTGGTAAACTTGTAGGGCTACGGTCAATCCGAAGATTCCAAATAAAAGTAACAGGTACGGTAAAATTACAGAATCCCTCCCCGTTCCTTTTCTGTTCTGAGTTCAAACATTCCATTCTGGCTTGATGTTCACAAAAAGTCTTTTAGAGCTGCCCTCTCAGTCTGCACCTTTTATGACAGTACATTCAATCCCTGCTTTTAACTGGCCAGTGATGTCTCAATCATATTGTCATGGGCCGCCGTTAATGTTACACACAGTACCTCAATCCAGGGTCGGGCCAGCTCAGTCTGTCAGTCAACAACACAGAATGTTTTCACTGAAAGGTTGAAAGTGTAAAGGTGGGCTGGGGAGGGACAGAAGTCTCGACTGCCTCTATAGACTGGTAACCAGGTGAGAAGGGTCTACAGGCGGCTCCTCGGGTGATGAATCGGACTCATCCTTGCTCCCAGAGACCATATATCCATCACTGCCACCACGGCCCATGTGGTAGTAGCTCTGCAGCTCGTGAAGGTGATTCCTGGAGCCCAAGTTTGGCATGCTCTTATAATAGACATCATCCAGTTCAGGAGCAGTAGCACTCTTACAGGGCTGTAGCTCCCCGGAGCTGTCTTCCTCTCCGTCTGTTAAACCATTCATCTGCCCATCTGGGAGGTCCGTCAGCACTGGCATGCTGGTGTAGAGTGAGTCTCTGTGGTTTGGTGAGTGCGTGTGCTCATCAGTGTGCTCGTTTGTCAGCAGGGGAAAAAAGCTCTCGCTGGTCTCTTGAGGAATGCGCCGTGGCCGGGAGAAACTGTGAGGAGGCGGCGGCGGCGGGGGGTGGCTGTCTGGCGGAGGAGGCCGTGGCGGCAGGAGAGGTGCATTGGACTCCTCTCTGATAATCTCCAAACCCAGGTTCTCCTCATGGGGGAAGGCTACAGAGTTGTCTAGTACCATGGGGCCATTGTCCTCTTTACTGCCTCCCACACATCCACCAACTCCACTGCTGCTGCTGCTGCTGCTGCCCCCTGCCAGGCTCCCTGGAAGAACCAGGCAAGAATCATATTACACCACACATCTCAACATGTTAGCCCACTGACGTTAAATCATTTTGAACAAAAAGCACTGCCACTGCTACCCAAGGCAGAAACTTTAGCATTACTAGTAAAACAAGTATTACATTTTTTAAATTGTATACTTTATTGACCCCCGTGGGGAAATTCCTCTCTGCATTTAACCCATTCACTCTGTGAAGTTTAAAGTCCCCACTCTAATTTTCAGAAATTAACAACAGATTAAATTAGTCCTGCTATGTGACACCGGACCCAAAGAGAGCGATTTAAAGGATGTCAGCTCCTTTGATGTCATTGTCCAGGTTGTCTTGCTTTCGAAATTACAGTTTTACTTGAGCTCACTACTTTCAACAGTGCAATTTTCGCCAGCATCATATGTCTGTTATCCAGTAAAAAAAAACAAAAAACCCCCCCAAAAAACTACTGTCTGCTAGATCTGCCCACTACCAAATGTCAGACAGGCAAAGCAAAAGGAAAAAGGATCAACTTCAGGTAAATCTACGCTTCCCAATAGCTGCCAAAAGTGTAAAAGTTTGGTATTGACATATCAGCTGTGATAATATGTCGCAGTTGTTTAAGCTGTCTGCGAACGGTTAGAAATAATAATTATTGTAGATTTTAATATGTTGCTCACCACTTCTATTGTGCTGTTTTGTTGAGTTCACCTGAACCCTCAGAAGGAAGGGTTACTGCAAATCATTATAAATGACAGGCTTTTGCTTAATTCAGTTTAATAATCACCTGTCTGCATAAATCATTGTAACCAGATAAAAACCCAGATTCTACTCATTCACCCACAGAAACAAATAAAAAGTGTTTACACGCATTTATAATTACTCTAAGACTATTTTTGTTGTAGTGAGTTAACAAGCAGTGCCACTTAATAAATCGAAATATTTACATCTGTTTATCAAAACCTTCAATTATATAAATGAAACCACATTCACCTCCATTGGCCATGCTGCTGTTCACCAGTTTGTTCATGAGGTTGTGATTGCGCTCCGTGGTTGCTCTCTCATGATTGTTGAGGTAAGATGGGATATAGTTGGACGTCAGCTCCTTGAGGATCTTCTTCTCTAGAGTTGTCTCCTTGTGGTTGCCGTGGGTGCCGTAGCCGGCGCTACGGTCGAGGATCTGGACACAGTCGCTCAAGTACTCACTGCTCGCCATGCTGTAGTTGTTGGCATGGTTACCATTAAGAGGGAGTGTATCCATAACACTGGAGTCTCTTGCGTTGTTCAGGATGCCCTCTGAGAAACAATTTTAAAAAGTGCTAATTATTAAGATGTAAGAAAAAAACAACTCCCAAGTGGTTTTTTTACAAATGAAAGATTTTAATTATTGTTTCACATCGTAGTGGGTGCTGTGAATTGAGGATTAAAAATTAGCAATGATAAATTTCTTGGAAAGAAAAATGCTTCAAGCGTCCATAATTCATTAAGGAGAATCTTCATAAGTACTCTTCTTTTTCAATTGCTGCTAGCGCTACAACAATACAAAAAGAAAAGTTAAAATTTCACTGAAAAATGTTTTAAGTAGAACTTCTAGTAATTATACAGGAGTTATTATCACATCTCATCTCCCTGCTGGTCGACTAATACTAGAGATACTGTATATCGACTGGAAAACTTTTTGGGGAAAAAAGGTTTTGCATAGGTTGGATTTAAAACATTAAATTGCTTTAAATTCAAGAAAATAATTATGTAGCTGAAGTAGTTTGAGTAATAATGTAGTCCATACTTGTGTCTCGGTATGGTGCTAATGGACAGCATGAGGGAGAGAGAGAGAGAAGAGAAACACAGATGTGAATTTAGACATTGACAGAAACACATTTCAGCCACCGTTACATCAACAATTGCTCAACAACTAAAGGCAAGTTGACAAATTTTAAACACAAAAATCTTACATAATCATTACAGAACAAAATATCTGTGCTTTGTTATAAAGACAGAGAAAGAAACAGCATAAGAATCATATTTAAAATGCTATAAATGTAGATATTAAGCATATGCAGACACATGCTGTTGCACAAGCAACACAAGGCCAAAATGACACATGCATGTAAAAATAAAAATAAAAGTAAATCTAACATTCATATAAAATGTAATATATAAGAAATATTTCATGGTTCCCAAGTAGCTTTTTTAAGATATAGCAAATCTGCAAATAGTAATTTAGATAGAGTTGTATGCATATATGTACATTTCAGTGTCATTGATCATCTCACTTGGGAACCATAACATGCATGCATCAAAATAGAAAGCACCTTTTAAACTGAAAGAACCATGCAAACTAAATCAATAAATAGATAAAATAAAGCAACTCTATGCTACATTTAAAAATGTTGTTCATAAATGGAACATCAGCCACACCTTGGGTGTTGTACATGCCCACAGCTGGGTTGTTATAGACTGCCGAGTCCCCCAGGAGCGTGTTATAAGGATTGTTAGTACCATGGGGACGAAGGAGAGCATTAGTTATAAGATGATTAGCCATGGCTCCTGGTACAGGCAGATAGAGAAAGAGAGAGGAAAAGCAATAGCCAAGTCGAGAGAGGAGGAGAGAGGAAAAGCAACAGCCAAGTCAAGAGAGAAAAAGAGAGAAGCACTCAGGAGAAAAAAAAACAGAGTGGAGATAGAGGTTAAAGGAGAGAACATGTAGCCATTGCAGAGTGGAAGTAAGCAAGAAGGAAAAAAGAAGAAGGGAGAGCGAGATGGAGAGTGAGTGTGTGGAAGAAAGAGGGAGAGAAGAGGACAAGTAAATCAAACAGGCTAACAGTTCAGGGAGAAAGGCAAGAAAAAGCTTGACAAGTCATTCTTGCAGCCATTGCATACAGGCTGAGGGAGGGAAAGGGAGAAGGAGACAGAGAGAGAGAGAGAGACAAAGAGAGAGTGCCATAGCTTGGAGCAGACTGTGCTGCAGTTCAATACGCTTGAGCAGAGAAGCATGACTACAGGACAGTTAATGGACAAAGGGGCCACAGAAAGTGTTTTCAGTGCATTTTCTGAGAGACTGCTCATATACACATTAAGACAATGCAAAAATACAGGCAACAAATGGGCACGACAGCTCTTATGCATTCATCCTCATGATGCTATCGACACTGTATGAAGCAGGCTGTGCTACTGCTGTCTGTGCATGTCATATAGCTTTAAAACAGAGAGGGGAAAAACAGGTTCAAATATCTCTGTGGTTTCAGCATAAACTCAAAGCAAAACATGATAAGAAATAATTATCTTTATCAGTTTTCTTTTCCTTTTAGTACCTTAGCAGCACCACTAATGAGGTGCAGAGATGGTATTATACATGACCAACCACTGTGTATGTGATGACCTAGTGGAGAGTCTGCATCATGCAGTTTTTCTTTTTGCTTTTCTTTTCTGCTCTTTCTAGCGGCTTCAAATGCAATCTTGCTAATATTATACAGTTGTCACTGACTGTGTGGGATCTGAACTTATGGTTATGTAAACTAGCTATATCTACGGATGCATCCCGTACCCAGTAAAATCATGTCTAAAGGCTAGTAAATCTATGAAAAATATAGGGGCACAGCAATTTTTTACTTCCCTAAGGCATTTTTTTCTCATTTCTACACAATGTAAACTATAAACCTATGATTCCTATGCCATTATAACCCAGCATTTAAGAACTACATAAGTCATATATTGTCATAATATTCAAAAAAGGGAATATATGCATTCTAGATCCTTTCAAATGTATGACTACACAAATTATTCATCAAAACTACAAATTACGGCGGCGTAAGAAATTGTAAGCTCTGACACATCAATCTGTTGCAAAATGGTAAAGGTGGAGGGAAATTTATCATAGCTGGACACACTGAAATGAAAATCACGTTAAGGATCTGTTATCTTTAATTACTTGAACTGATCCCTCCTTTTCTCGGTGCTGCCAAAAGTCAGCCACCGCTACGTGAATGCATGAGTTATTTACTGGTTGATTATGTGACGTGACGTCATTAGTCTCAAGCTACTGGAACTATTGTTGATCTTAGTTTTGCAGATGTCATCTGTAGATTTCCAGAACGTGTGTGTGTGTGTGTGTGTGTGTATATATATATATATATATATACACACACACTGGGGCATGGGGCATGAAATCCTGTGCAGTGTCGCAAGATTTAACATTGCTATATTATTGACTTACTTCACTCGAACATGATATGATGAATTTAATCTAGCCTCTCTGCATATAATGTAGTTTCTACACTATATAGTTACACTTAACTTTAAAGCATGAGGCAATTGTGTTAAATACACACAAGATGCTTACATAAATCCAAGAGATGGCCAATCAATTTTTTTCAGTGTACAGCTTCTTTAGTCTGACTCTGTTATTGTAAGCTGGTACTGTCAGAGTTTATTAAATACACATGTGAAAACAGTATTAGCTGATAGACAATTATCTTTTACTGCTAGGGTTCCAGATGAAGTGCATACCTTGGATTTGCAACCCACACCCCCCTTTTTTTAATCTTTTTTTTTACATTAAGTAACAGCTACATTTTGAATTAACTGAGAATATCATAGAGTGTTTGAGTTTCACTAAAATGAAAAACAGCCACATACTAACAACTGACTCCTATATTCCTGAGCATACCACAGAACCTTTTTTTTTGGTCATTGCTGTGTAGGTCTCTCTTCTTCATTATAACTTAAATGACCTGGGCATAACAAGAAGTCGGTCTCTTATCTGACAATCCAATTTATTCCATTCCACCGTTATCCAATAAGTCAAAGTATGTAGTTATTTCAACATCTACTGGCTAAGTAGCTCCGTGTGGCATTCTTTAAAGTGTGAGGGAAGGAGGAGGTGCGGGAGTCTTAAGCCCTGCCTCACTAAGTGTGTGATAATTCAAGCGCTGACACGCACCATGTCTGCTTTAGTATCAATCTGTCATGCTAACAGCTTATTAGTGGCCTGAAGAAAGTGAGGGCCACACCTCAGCTTAGAGTCTAACAAATGGCAGCATGTGTTCTCTTGTGTGTGTGTGTGTGTGTGTGTGTGTGTGTGTGTGTGTGTGTGTGTGTGTGTGTGTGTGTGTGTGTGTGTGTGTGCACGTATTTCAAACTGTGTGGCCATTTGGGTATCTATGCCCTCATTACCCTAGCCCTCGGATAGCCATACCCATTGAGTTCATTCCTACAGTCCATTACACTGTCCTACTCTGAAGGGACTGCAATACACAGCTCTAAATAAAGTAGGGATACACTGAACTGGGCTTATTCATTTAAAAGGTTTGAGACTACAATAGCATACACATTCTCAGGTGCAAATCCTGCAAAGTTTCGCTCTACTTAAAATGAAACGGGATGCTATGTGATGAGTAATGCTGTGAATTCATCTAAAAATATAACATTAATTTGCATAGCGCACTGTATTATAACAAAGGTGTTATGGTGTTTAGTTTAAGTCCTTAACACATACTAACTTAAAGGATTCAAACCTACAGCAGTTAAAGAAACATCTGTCCTTGCAAAAAGAAGATTGGTGCTACAGCACAGTTAGCGCTTCACTCTGTAGATTTAATATTGTGACAATAAAGTAGTTTCAGTTTTGACGGGAGCCTGCCCAGACCTCTCCTTCCTGCGAAAAAGCAGCTTTTGAAGCAGCAAAAATAAGTAAGCGATATTTACACTATCCTGCTAATCTTCCGATCTTCAAGAACAAAATACCATTATCGGTAGTCTGGACCGCAGCTACTTTGCTAAATGACAGCGTATGCTGCCTGTGCCTCCCGCTATTAATAAAGCAGATAGGGTGACAGTGATGAGGATGCAAATTGTAGGTATCCCGTGGTTACCTCTGTTGAGCGTAGCAGAGCTGTTGATGTCTCCAGTGATGAAGGAGGACTCCTGTTTCCTCACAGTGTCATTCCACATCCGCCTGATACGACTCTATACGCATGAGAAAAGAAGCGAGAAAGAAAGAAAAGGGTAGAGACGGTATGGGCAAATTTGTAGAGGGGAAACAATAAAATGCAAGGGAAAAGAAATCAAAGGAAGAGCCAGCAACAGATCAAGGGAGAAAGGACACGACAACAAAGAAGGGAGAGAAATATAGTGAGAAAGTATAATATATGGGAGGCGATTGGCAAAAAAAAAAAGGATCAAATTAGTGCAGGACAGGCAGTAAATGGGGAAAAAAACCCAAAGCAACATCCGACAAAAGAGAAACAGGCAGGGAAAATTAATCATACATCAGTGTCTTTTGTACTCCATATACATTTTTTAAGCAACATTGTCTGTCACAGTCAGGGTTTTGGATCTCACACTTTCAACAAAACATCCATATTTTAAGTAGAGATGCACTGAATGTAATTTTACTGGACTATTGCATTTTTCTTTACTATGCTATGTTTTCTAACCTTTCTTTCGTGGAGAATTTCCATTTTTGCTCATAATAAAACATAGAAAAGTTTTTGAAACAGTCAATGTTTTCCAGTACGACATCAGGTTACTGAACCTACTATCACTCCCACTCCAACAAACCCATAATCGAGTGCTCCAGGTTACTGGACACAATATTGAGCTTCTTCATTTACTGGCAAACAGTGCCAACAACAGTATATGATGCCAACTGAGCTGGGCAGATCGTGTCAGAGTTGGAGCTAATAAATGCTAAACAAAAGTTACTCTGACTTTGCTCTTATTGCAGAAAAGAGAGTTCTGAAATTACTAATGGATTGGCAGAACTATGAAAAAGAGTACATGGCAGATGGCTACACTGGTAGATTACTGGCAACTGAGTTAGCAGTATGAGGAAGCCAGATACATTTACAGCTTATAAGATATTACATTTTGCTTCACAGAAGTAATATATCTGCACAGCAATTACAGTTGTTTTTGTTGTCTAAGGTGCACTATCGGCTGTGGTGGATGGCAGCGAAATCGGTTATACCCTTGATCGGATATACTAGCCGACTGATCGGTGCATCTCTAATTTAAAGCCCCAAAATAAACCGAATGGCATTCCAACTTAAAGTCGCATTTAATGTGTTTGCCTAAAATATGAGACGAGTTGAAAGTGAACAGCGATGACCCAAAACCCTCATGGCGTTATCTGGCCTCACCTGAGAATCTGCTGTGCTGTAGCGTCCAGGTGTGCAGGCAGGTAAGCTCACCTGTGAGCCTGTGGAGTAGCGGCCCGGGGTCCGCGAGGTGGTGGTTTTACTGGAGGAGGATATAGAAGTCTCCACGCTCTTGCCGCTGCAGCAGTGGGTGCGCAGACATTTGCCGTACTCTTTACGCACCTGGGCCCCAGATGGTGGGAGGAGGAAAAAAGCGTCAGAAACTGTAAATGCACTCTCAGCCAGCGCGTACAAAAGAGGGGGAATTGATTGATGTTTTTGCTTTGACGTGGCACATAATGATGCATATTTTCAAGATGACAGGCCGAGAAAGAAAAGACAAACTCTTCTTCTACTCAACTTCCTTGTGCAAACACTAAACCCATAAATTTAGACATTAGAAGATTAGCTCCATAAACTTTCCCCCATCAACATCCTCCCCAAGCTGCCACATATTCATCTAAAATGGACATATTCCTTAGGGGGAGATGTGATGCACTTGTACACACAGAACATCTGCATTTAGATCCCAATCAAGTTAGAACAAATACGACTGTAATTGCTTTTTAACAAGCTCGTTGGACTGGCAGGCATATATTGCCACATGCTCTGTTTGAACAGCTGTGTGGTGAGTTGCTCCATGCATCTTGGGAGAAACCAAGTTGGGTTGCAGCCAAAGAAAACCTCATCATTGTTCTGAGGACATCTCTCTGGATACCTGATCCCGTGACCTAGCACATACCTAAGTATACTGTGCACACACACCACACTTGTTTACTGGTCATGCACTTGAAACTAAAAATTGTCTGTGGGATGGCAGCCAGATGAGAGTATTAAGCATTTGATGAATCTTCTTTCCATATCCTACTCCTCTTCTGGAGTCCCAGGCACTGACAGTGTGTGGGAGACTGTAAAAGTATCCCGGTGTGTGTAGGCTCTTCCTGGAAGCCACACATAACTCAAGTATAAAAAAAGTACACACATGTGCTCACAAATGCCAGTAATCCTTTAGGCCAAGTAAACCCAAAAAAATATACCGAAGAGTTTGTTTTGGGTTTTTTTTTAATTATAGAGGACTTGAAAGGCGAACCGTGTGTTAATGTGAGTCATAAAATCATAAAACTCACTTAAGGAAATTACTTCAAGTTTCAGCCAATTAGACTTCAAAACACTCATGCATGTCCTCTTCCTGGGTCCAATATTTAAAACAATTAGAGCTGAATATTATCAAAGTGTATAACATGCTATTTCAGGTGCGATGACCCTGCCTGATGATGGAAAACTTTCTTTGCTGCTGCTAGAAGAAGTAAGACAAGCAACTCAGTTTGTTACCTGCTGCCTCAAGGCAAGACAGACAGTGACAGCGAAAGAGAGTGTTAGGTAGCAAGAATGAAAAGGTGAGAGAATTGAGCAGTAGGGATACTGAATGACCAATCAAACCTATGTGACAGCTCTGCAGATATTTTTGGTGTCTCTGTTGATCGTTTCTGGCTCGCATGTGTGCCTCTGTGTGTGTTTGTATGTGTCTGTCACACTGGCAGCTTCTGTCTAGCTTTGTGCCTCACCTTTTTCTGCAGTATGCAGTGGAAGATGAAGATAAACATGCCCTGCAGAGAGTTGAAGATGGTGAAAAGGTAGGCCATGATCACGGTGCTCTCGTTGATGTACATTAGCCCGAACGCCCAGGTCAGACCGAGCAGACACAGCAGAGCTATGGCCCCGATCACCCAGGACCTACAGGAGAAGACAAACAGTGAAAAATGAGAGATGCTCGTCCTGTTACTGTGTGTCATTATCAAATGAAATTCAAACATGAGAAGTTTGTCTTTTCCCCCCGTGGTGAAAAAACTAATCAGTCAAGGCTGACGCATGAGGGACCATGAGACGGTAGAGGGGTTAGAAAGGGTTCATTATGAGCCCCAACACTGTAGGAGTAGACTGGAGGAAACAGCGGGAGTTTTGCTTAAAAGAATTAAAGCCTTATAAAAGGGTTTAGAGGAGGCAGTGCGAGTGGATCTTTTCATTTAGATCCAATCTCCAGAGAGCGAGGAGAGGTTATAAGCGAGCTGACGTCAGCCACGGGTATCACGAAGAAAAGCATTCTTCACCGAGCACACTTTTCCCAAGCTGCAGCCAAACTTTCTCAGTCAAAGTATATGACAGGAGGTAAAAAATCATTTTCAGGCAGAAGTAGGTCCTGAAGTCTGTTAGCGCACTTGTGACTATAACAGTTTAATGGGAGTAGATTTGATAAAAGTTTTTAAGGCTGCAAACCTTCATTTCAAATAAAGGCTATGAAGAAGTGAGTCATAAAGGCCAAATGTCAGAGAAACTTGGTCATGTGGAGGCATGTGTATGCATCGTAAGTCCTTGTCTGAGAGTTGTGTGTGTGTGTGTGTGTGTGTGTGTGTGTGTGTGTGTGTGTGTGTGTGTGTGTGTGTTTGTGTGTGTTGTGTGTGTGTGTGTGTGTGTGTGTGTGTGTGTGTATTGTGTGTGTGTGTGTGTGCGTGTGTGCGCGTGTCCACATGAGTGTCTTCATCGGGCAGTAAGCAGAGGGACATTACGGCCATTATAAATGACATTTCCCACTAAAGGTCATAGATTTGTGTCTGCCAGAGCCGAGATGATAGCTGTTAATTTGATTGGCTGACTGGGCAGTGATCACCTCTAACACAAGTGATAGAGACAAAGAAAACCGGCAAGGAAAGAAAGAGCAGGAATGGAGATAGAGAGAGTGAAAAAACGCAGCGGGAGAGATATTAGGAGAGTCATGAGGAAGGAAGACAGACAGAGGAGGAGAGTAAGTGAGTGAGACTAAGGTGATTGATTCGATGTTTCCCTCTGTGGCACCATTCAGGCGAGACAGAACCTCCAATAAAGCTCGTCTGACGACCCTCTTCAATAAAGGGTATGCTCATCTCTCTTTTCCATCCCACCATTTCACCTCTTCCTCCAGCGTTCCCTTGAGTCATGGTTTCTCTCTCAGCTCTGTTTCCATGAATTCACATCTCACCTTTATAATATTTCAATAGCACATTAGGTCTATAGGTCACAGGACCTCACAAATCACACATGAACAAGAAATCCATTTTACAAGACAGGTTCACGGTTAATTTAGGTGTGTGCATAGACTACAGGAAGACTCCACAGACACATGAATAACAAGCAAACCAAACAAAATGTCTCTAGGAAGACAACACTGATTGGAGAGTGGCCTTACCAGAGCCAATCCACAACAAAGATAACTTATGATGGCTTGGAGTTAGAGAGACAAAGAAAACAAAAGGAAGAAAAAAATAAGACAAAAAGAACATGATGGTGATTAACGAATAAATGAACCACAATAAGACATGACTAATGAAGTGAAATAGATTAAAATCTAGACAGCCTTCAGTGTTCTCAGAAAGACTAAGGAAAGTCATTAAGAAGAGGGGGGAAAGATCCAAAGCATCGTGTTTTAAACGATTCTTTGATTTCCATCTTTCATCAGATTTTTTCTTATTAGAGTACTTTTTCCTGAACTGCACTAAAGCAAAGATCAGCTGGCTTCGCCTTTGCTTCTGAAACACTTCCTGCTTGAAGTCCTACTTAAAAACTGCCTCCATTGGCAGTAATATTTAAATCATATGAGAACCGAGTCATTTTTGGGATTTACATTATAAATTCTGAGCTCGGATACGCGTTGAACTCTGAGCCAAGGCATATTGTTTGAATTAGATTGAGCCTTTTTTGTCTTGAGCTGGACTCGAACAAGAAATGACACAATCCCGATTAGTTAGCTTGGTAGAAAGAGTTTCAGTATTTAATGGAAGTGAAGTCATATTTCAGTGGCACCCTCTAAGGGTCTCTTGAATAATAGGGACATGCCTGAGAAAAATGATTTGAAGAATTTAGAGGGTAGCATCTCAAAATTATGTAAGATAAAGGTGAAAGGCGCTCCATGCGACAGGGTAGCATAAAAATGTAGAATTAATTGAATAGTTCGACTTTTTGGGAAATGTGCTCACTTTCTTGCAGAGATGAATGTGAAGATTGATGCCACTCTTGTGTTTGTGCAGCCATGATGAAGTCGGAGCCAGCAGCTAATGAGCTTAGTGTAAAAACAATACTCCTGGTTCTGTCCAAAGGTAACATTCTAATGCTCACTAATTAGCATGTTATAGCCTTTCGCTGACTCCATAAACAAAACAAACTGAAACCAACAATGCGAGAGGATAAATTCAGAGATTGTGTCTCTCTTGCCTGAGAAATAGTATTGTACCTTACCTCCATAATTTGTGTTTATGCTTCCACTTATATATAAATGATACAAACAACAAAACATAAAGGCTTTAACTGAACTAAAGGTATCAACTTGTAGCTTTTGTTACCATTGGGCAGCGCCAGGCTTAGTGTTTCAACCCTATTCGAGTCTTATGTTAAGCTAAGCTAACCATCTGCAGCAAAAGTACTGCGCAAAAATTTAGAGTTATGCCTCATTTCTCTGTATTTTGCTAGGAAATAGGAAGAAGTTGAATAGTTGAAGTGATTTAATGAAACGTGTGCAAACACACATACAGTATAAAAGGCGAAAACGACGTTTGTACAAAGTGAAGTGAATATCCATTACACCGACCTTTATTCTCTAACATAGCCTGAACTCTCTTATGCAAGTTTTAATTCTTTAATTAGTCTTCAGGAATAGTTCTCCAGACTTCTTCAATGACATTGAAGGCTCTTTGGATTTTGGCTCTTTTCTGTTCTCTGTCAAGATGATCACACACGGCTTCAATAACGTTGAGGTCCGGGCTCTGGGGAGGCCAATCCATCACTGACAGCATTCATTATGTTTTTCTCTATCCAGGTATACTTTTAATGCACTGCCAGTATCTTTGGTATCATTGTCATGGTGTAAACTGAAGCTGTTTCCTAACAGGAGTTTTCCAGATGGTGGATCAAAATCAGGTCATACTGTAGAAACACTGTTGTACTTTTCTGTGAACATCCTCAGAAAATATTGATAAAGATTAGAACAAAAAATGTGTAATTTTGATTCACCACACCTTAAGACCTGTTGCCACTGATTTTCAGGCCAGTTATTGTTTAATGTTTCAAATTTCTGCCTTTTCTCTGTTTCCTTTCCTTATGACTTGCTTCTTGAAAACTATCCTTGCACCGAAACCATTTCTGATAAAGCTTTAAATAATAAACGACGGATCAAATGAACAGCCAGGTGTATTTTTGACTTGACTTTACTATTTATTTGCTGTAGATAGTTTTTCTAGGCCTGCTACTTCTTTTGTTCTGCCCTTGTCCAGTTTCCTGTTTCATGACGCACTGCACACCATTGGAAGTCTTTGGGAATCATCTTGAGAATGCCAGTTCATTTCTTGAATTAGTCTGTTTATGCTCAAATGACTCATAAGTTGTTAGGATGCCTGGGTCGTTGACCCAGGGCTTTTGAGTTTATATTATTTATACTGTCTAGTTTTTGGTTTCTTTGAGTTCTATCTAATGGCTTATGTCTCTGTCTTCTTTAGTTGCTCTGTCTCCCCTATCACCTGCATCCCCTTGTCTAGTTCGTGTCTATGTGTATCTTAAGTTCCTATATCCCCATGTTCAGTCAGTGTCTGCCCTGTTCCCACGTCTCTGTTCCCTTTGTAGTGCCTGCTTATGAGCCTGTGTCTTTGTTCAGTCTGTGTTATGTGTTTCCTGTTTTACTTTGAAAGTCCATGTCTGATGTTAATGTGTCTGGTTTTGCTTCCTCTTGTCTCGT
>NW_024582684.1:463159-524247 GCF_018398535.1 Haplochromis burtoni | reverse complement strand
TGATTGCTCCCTCTGTGTATTTAAGCCCTGTGTTTCTTAGTGTCTGTGTCGCGATCTACCGTTTACTTTGCTGTGTGTTTTGCCTGTCCACCGGTGTAAATTTATTTTGAGTTTTTTCCAGTTATGTTATGTTTGAGTTCAGCATTAAAGCTGTTTTTGTTTAAGTTCTGTCTCCGGAGTCTGCATCTTGGGTCCTATTCCTGCCTGCACACAGCCACACCCAACATAAGTCAATGTTAAAAAAAAAAAAAACTAAACATTTAACTGAAAATGGTCAGGTACAAGGACTGGATTAAAAATGAGTGCAAAAGCATTGGAAGACCTTTGGAAAGCCTGGATAACTATTGCTCAAGACCCCTTAAAAATGCCGAGAAAGTTTGGATTCTTAAAATATAAAGAAAAAAGGGCAGTTTCACAAAACTGTTTCTTTTTCACAATAATGCTTATAGATTGTACTGTACAGACACCTGTCTTCTATTAGTCCTCCCTTTTGCAAAAAAAAAAAGCACAGTTCCCAAATGTCAAACTATTCCTTCTGCTTTATTCACACAAGCATGCATAATCACAAATCAGATGCACAAGTGTAGTAGCAGGATTGAAGAACTTACTTGATGTTGTCCAGACACCCAGAGTCTGGTTTGAGAATGGCCGTATGATGGAACATCTTATAAAGAGCGATGCCGAGGAAGATTACATTCAGCTGAAACACACAGACATAAAATCACACAAGGTAATTTTCTGCAGCAAGTAGCCTAATTAAAGACACAATGTCACCACAGCACTCACACAAAGAGTGATTCTTTATTTGCCTCTTCAACAGTAATTGGCTTAGGGACACCCTATCAGGCCCTCAATCAACAAGCCTTTATGTTCTCAAAATACAGCAGCTTGAACATCAGGGAAAATTTCAGCAGTTCGGGATCATTGTAACAATGGTAACCCAATTCTCATAGATGTGTTCTGTTCTATTGGAGTACTAATGCATAAAGAGGGTGGTTTAATAATGACTGTCTGAAGCGATACACTGGGTCTCAGAGGCTGTATACATTACCACTAGGTGTGATGTCATAACAGTGCAGTCCCACCTGAACTGCTCCCCACATGCACGTCCTGCAAGATCTGTGATAGCCTGCCTGACATTTCAAAAATGAGTACAGTGGATTGGTTCACAGGCTACTGGGAATACGTCTCATTGCTTTAAATGTCTTTGTATGTGTGTCTGCTTGATCATCAAACTCTATTCCTGTTGTAGTTTACTTGTTCGAGATAGGATGCCTGTTCCTGCTTCTCTGAACATTTTGATGACTGATGAAACATCAATCATTGGCATTGCTCAAACTTCCCGGGAGACTCTGTTCTCCAGTTTAATGTTCAATTTGGTGGCAAAGCAATAAAACAGCTAGATCAGGAGGAAAAACAGCACACAAATGAGTGCCTAATAGCAACATAACCTTGCTGAGTTTTTATCATAATCTGTGTGACGCACGGCGGCTTGCTCTCCATATCCCCTTCGAAGATTTCCAGGTTGCAGGAGTACGTGCCCGCCTGAGAGTTAATCCATGAATGGGAGTTATTAAGTTGACATATAGAGTTGCTTCCACTTTTACTTGCACTTCTGAGGAGCTCAGGCAAGCCTTGTAGGAGATTAACAAATACCTTAATGTGAGCCATCACTGCTGCACGAACATCTATAGATCTACCTACTCGTAGATGAAGTGCTAAGTCAAGGGTGTGTGAGTATCCACGTGTGTCCATCTCACCATAATGATGAGTGTAGCAGGGCCTATGAAGCTCCAGATAAAGTAAGTATCCAATCGCAGCCAGCACCTAGAGACAGGGAGAGACGGAGACAGAGAGAGACGTCACGCACGAGGGACGCTGGGAAGAATAAAGGGGTTAAAAAAACATGTTCTTTAGATGGATGTAGGGTAGCAATCAGAGGATAGGACATGCATCACGGTTTCACACATATAATCACTGACAGGACGCAAGCTGGAGAAAAAAAAAGGAGCACATTATGACACGCAGTATATCAAATGCATCACGACAGAGCGAGGACAAAACAGAACTGGGGTGGATGTAAAAAGTGAAAGAGATGAAGAACAGGAAGAAAGGTGTTGCAAGATGGAGGAAAATAGCCTATACACACACCTCGAACATACATCACGCACAGAGGGGGGAGACAGCGAGGGATAAGCACCTGTGATAAATAAAGCTTTACTTCTCCCTAAGGGCACAGATATATGACATGGCCACATCCTGCAGTCGCAAAAATATGACATGACTGTGTTCATTTGAATACTGAGTTATGGATGCAGACCTCATACGAGGCTATTTATGGAGTCTGCGGATGGCTGTGCTGAGGTTAAAGGAGAAAGGAGGGACACAAGTGCATGCACATTCAGTGTGTATATGCACACAAGCACACTTTCAGAAGACACGCATGAACATATAACCACAAACACACACACACACATACAATCATTTTGGACCACAAGGTTAGGATTGGTTGTAAAAGATATACTGCTGTATGCAAAATTATATAACCCCAAAACACCTTGACTCATCAACTGCAGCAAGCAGGGGAAGGAGAAGAAGAAAAAAAGAGTGCCCTCCACTGAGGTCAGACCCAACTAGTTGCCGAAAAAGGTGCCAGAGAAAAACGGCTGGAGCAAAATGGCCAACTGATTCATGACCAGCTGCTTTTGAATTATTAATCTTTCAATTTCCACCACATTAGAGAACCCTCCATTATGGGTCCCTGACTGTGTCACAGTATCCTCCATTAGGGCTCCTTTGCTAACTCGTAGCCACCTTCATTACGGTACATGAATGAGACTCAGTGCCACTGGCTACTGTGAAGAAGAACAGTCTGTGTTATGTGACAAGGTGACACAGCAGGAATGGCAGATGATATTTTCAAAGGTTTTGTCTCAATGTGTTATGTCAAAAATGATACACAGTGTCATTTTCAAGCCTGGGCTGATAAATGGATCGTGTAAGTTCGTTTCTGCTTTTTAAAAATTTCCAATTTCATTTACTTTTCAAATCCACAAGGCCCATGGGGCACGAGGACATGACGAGCAAGAGCATTAATGGCCTGGATGCAACATTAGAAAAGAAAATATCGATATATTCATGCATTTATTTTTGGTTATGTGCACCTTTTACATATAAGCTCTGCTTCATTGTTCCAAAATATTTCACATCATTTTGCATTTAAAGTCACAGCAGTTGTCTCAGGTCCTTTACGACACTCTGTTTGTGATTATTCACCCAAAGCTTGGCACTGAGACTCTCATGTTTTAATGATCATCAGGCAATGAAATATTGATCTAAGTGGCATGAGGACTGGTGTGGCTTGATGGTTAAACACTGCTAAATTCAACCCTTCCCTCGTCTTTCAGAGCTGGTCGAGTAGAGTGTAGCTTGTGGAAAGCTGCAATGTCAGAACGACAAAAGGTCCCCAAATGACCAGCGACTGGGAGCATTTTAGAAGGTGAATCATTTATATCTATAACCACACGTCATTTTTCACCCTCAACACGGAGCGACTCATTTATAAGCAGCTGAGGGATGAAACACCTCTAAAGCTGTAGCCTTTCATTGCAAAGTCCACATTGTTAGTGTTTAGTCTTATGATTTGACTGGAGAACAGGTTATGAACATGACTGTGCCTTATATATATTATATATGCAATATACATTTCTTATGCATATGTACTTAATAATTAGAATGTTGGCCTTTTTTCAGAGTCAAAGCATGAATGAAGTGTGCAGGTGAAACTCTTACGTTCACTCTCTTTGAATCTGTAGTTTGTGTATTAAGCCTGTAATGAGATGCTGCCTGTCCTTTCTTGGATTCATCCTTTTTCTAGGGTTATACAAGTCAAGCATGCACAGATACGTTACCTTGTGCTTTTAATGTATGGGCTTATCTTCCACTTCTCTTCTCCAGAGAAGCTGGTTTTATTTTAATGCGCAAGCGTAAAGCCAGTGTGGATGTGTGAACATCCTGACACACAACTCCATTTTTTCCTATCCCATCCCTCCATTCTCACACTTAAAGCAGTTTTTTTTTCTCCCTCGGCATACTCCACTGTACACCCCCTCCTTCTGCCCCGCCTGTTAAATCCTTCCATATTCACACATTGTTGCTGCCATGCTCATGCAGGCACTCTGTGGTGCATCCTCCCCCTGCGTGTCCCCAATACTTCTCTACCACTCTCCATCCTTCTTTGCCTCTCTCTCTCCACTCGTTCTCTCTGTATTGACTCTTCAGAAGTGCCACAGCTTGTTGAGTCCACTGTGGCAAACGCAGCCAAAATGACAGCAGGCACTCCAGCCTCCCTCCCTTTCCCTCCCTTGCCCCGTCATCCATCCTTCCTTCACGCATTCTTCAGCAGCATCCTTACACTCGGTCGGTGCCGTAGCTCCTATAGTCCACAGCAGCGGAGACGGCCACTATGACAGCAGGTACTCCATATCCTGCCAGGTAGAAGTACTTAGTCCTGGAGTGTTCGCTCTCAAACACCTCTACCAGCATGATGTAGAGCTGTACCCCTTCCAGGAACATCCAGGTGAACGCTGCCAAGAAGAAGAAATGGAGCAGGGCCGCAAAGACTGCGCAGACAATCTGGTGAGGCAAATAAAGGATTGAGAGGGTTTAAAAATACAGTAACATTAAACTCAGGAAATATTTATTGTGCTGGACACTTGCACTGATGAGGCAGAAAAATAAAGATGCAAACAGTACAGGCAGTAAGGGTATGAGTCAGATTTAGAAAACAATAATGTATCATATTCAGTTAAGGAAGAAAACGTAAGTGATTAAATATTGGACAGCCACTGCTTGAACAGGCAAGGCAGGGGATAGAATAAGGCAACGTGAAATAGAAGTCACAATCATAGTGTACTATGACAGAAAATTTCAGGTGGCAGAATGACAAAAAAAGTAAAAAATCACTTCAAAATAGCAATATTATTGGAGACCCCCCCTCGCACTTCACTCACAGTCTACAATCTACAAGTCGTCCAGGAAGATAAATGAGAAAATATAAGTGACATGTTAGCGCCGCAGCCCGTGCTGATTGACCACATTTCAAAGAGATGTAGCGAAGCACTTTCAAAGGGGGCTGACAATGAGTTGTTGAGGAGGGCGAATTACTTGCCAGCGCTGTTGAAAATACAGTATGATTTTTGTCAATGCCAAAGATGAACAAAATAAGTGGAACTGCTGCAAAAATGACTCAGCATCTTGGTTTGAAAGAGACAAATGAAAAATCACATAAAAGTTGACAGATTTCGGAGCTTGAAAAAGAAAAAAAAAGCCCATAACTAACTTCGGTTTGGATGCGGAATAGTTGTGAAAACATACAGCTTTTTTACGCTTTTACCAATGCAGAACTAAATGTTTTACATACGATAAACACTGTGCTTGTTAACATACTTCCTAGAGAATTGCAATTATCAAACACAAAACACAAATTAGAACGTTTTGCACCTACCAGAACTAACTCTGCGTTTTATACACTGAAAGTGAGTAAATCTATTTTAAATGACGTGCCAGTGAACAGTGACGGACGAAAGACATGTAAGTCTTAGAGTGATAGATGAAAACCCTGCGAGAGACTCTGCTCATTCCAAAGAAGAGAAGAAAAAACACAGAGGTGCAAAGAATGTGAATAAAAAAACAAAAGCCAGGGATCAAACCTAAAAAGACATTAATAATTTTGGCAATTCGATGGCAAAGAAAGAGTGTTGATTAAGAAAAAGAAAGGTGCAAAACGAATGAGCGCTGAAACTTGGTCAATCATGCCAATGTTCTAATCTAAAGAGTCACTCCTAAATCACTCAGTGGAAGCGCTAACAGACAGACTTTTATAATAGAGGAGTTTGCAACGAGAGACAATTACCTAATGTCTGAGAGACAATGAGTTTAGGGGGTGAGGGAGTCACTCATTTCCATTTCTGATGATCGCAGAGTGTAGCTTTCACAGGCAAAGGCGCACACATGCATGCACACACAGGTAGAAAAAAAAAGTGGCTGCTTATGCAAAGTCATTTAGTTTTCCTGCTGGAATTACTGGATTAACCGGCTTCGAGCTAAGTGATGCTGAAGATGTTAATGGAGGTCACGAATAGTCACCGGTAATTAACGGGAGAACAACACGCAAATACAGCAGCACAAATACATGCAAAAAAAAAAAAAACCCCACAAAAACAAAACAACATGATCCCTCCCACACAAACACACAGACAAAGAGAAACGCACAAGCGCCACGATCAAAACGCGCTCTCCATCCAATTTGCTTTGTCTCTTCATTTACAGTGAGAAGGTTTTCTCACTGAAAGCTCAGCAGGATGCAAATGCTTCAAGGTGTTCTGAGGCTTCTTGTATACTATGGGGGAGGTAAAGGATACAGCCTTGAGCCTTAACTTACAGAGAGAAGTGGTGAAAAAGCTCGTCCTTTCCTGTGTGTTGATTATTATTTAGGTGTCCTTGTGCAGAGATAATAAAGGCGAGAATCTCCTCTCAGAATCTGTCCCATAAGATTTGTGTGCAAAACGCTTGTACCCAAGTGAGGTTTAAAGTTCTAATCCATGACTGGCGTACTGAATGCGGACCATATGGATTATACATCTTGGGCTATGATTGGAATGCACACCATGTGGATCCCCCACTGTTGAGCCAAAAAACTGCACTGCACTGAATTCCTTCAGGGATAGAGTTTGATTGGTTGCTTAAGTGATACGCAAAGAAAATGCTTCGCAAATTGTGTCTCATGATTTTAAAAAGCCTCCACGCTCTCGAGGGAAGGGCTATTTGTTCTGAGTGTCACAAGGACTTGTGCAGTTAATGATGCATTTGTTGTTCTGAAAATGCACATTTCTATTCCACATGCAGAAAAACACAATGATGTTGCAAATGACACTACATTTGACAAACGTACCACTGCGACCAATTAGGCTAGAGCTACCATTACGCCTGTGGAGAGTAGAACCATTCTTAAAATAGTATATAGAGCATATTCAATAAGTTAGCACTTTTGCCCACAAAGATGTGACTTCATGAAAAGCTTCTATATAAATGTTTACCTGGATCGCAGAAATCTGTTTAAAATAATTCCCAGCTTTGCTCTAGATGTTTCACTTGGACTAGGCTGTCTCTGAGCCTGGTCGAGAGCAGATAACTGCTAACTAGTCAGTAATGCTTAGGTTTAATTTTACTAAACACATCTATAATAATGAGATAATTAGTAATAACTAAAATTATAATATATTCTATCTTATATCGTACATAAATTCTGCTTCACTCAGTCTCAGGGGTATTTGACAAATACGAATTGCCTACTTATAAGGAGGGAAAATAAAGAAAATACATAACACCACTTGACCAGAACTTTCAGTGTCAAGAGTAATTTTTTCAAAATAGCCATCTTTAATGGTCTTTATTTTACCTTGCTTTTGTACAAGGTAACTCTACTGTTGGGTACTGATGCATACAGACTGAGGTCACAGCTGAAATCCAACCGCAATGAGGTGTTAATCGAAAGCAGTCTGAACTCATATTCACAAATCGGCCTCATATGAGCTGCATAAGTTTTAACGCATTATATGGCAGATCTTTGTGGGCGCTCTTTGCATTGTAAATCATGGCTGACTATGAATGGATTGCAAAGCAGGCAAATTAGGTTCTTTTTACATACGCACAAGTACATACATGATTTTGATGATGGGATTACTTAACATGTTGAAGAAAAAATAAATACATTTAATTATGCAAATTCTATTACATAGAATAGTAAGAATATTGTTTTGTTTCACAATCACTATGAGAAATGACGGCGTTGATTTATTCCAAAGATCACTGTTACTGTACAACATCTCCTGTTTTATTCAGTAGTAGCACAAGTGTGGTAAACCACTGACACAAAGTTAATAAACAGTCTGATGATTTGTGGTATTGGTCAGTGGATAGTTATGCCAACATGTGCCGTGGACTTGTCTGAATTTATGGTTAAAGTAATGTTCTTCCATACGCCGCGTATACTGCACACACTCGCATAAGCTCACACAGGGGAACTGGACCCTCACCGGCTGGTCGGCCTTGTTGATCCCATACAGAAACAGAGACTCAGCGATGAAGAGGCTGATGCAGAGGTTCTTGTGAATGGTGTTGCGATCGCTCTGAAGCCCTCTGAAGAAGCAGAAGGTGAAGATGCAGATAAGCAGGCAAACCAGTGACAACAGGATGCCCACCCACGTGATGACATCCAGGAGCACGTCGTGCATGCTGTCTGTTTTCTGTGAAATGTGCAAACAGAGAGACAAGTTTAAGTTGGTAATTCAATAATAACAATGTGATTTACAGCTACTTTAGCTATGCATAGCCTTGGTATGCTAACATCATACATGAGTCATACTGTTGTAAGGTGAAACAAACTGTAGGAGCAGACAGTTAAATCCCCTCCCCCCCCCACCCCTGGCTTATGTGAGTCTGGCTGTGTGTCGTTGAGCGTTCAGGGCCACAGCGTTACGCTGTGTTGCACAGGTGTGCTGGCTCTATCCATCAGTGTCCTGCAAGCTGGCAGGTAGAGCAATGTTCAACCTAGCACTGTTGTGATGGATCTACTGCTCAGACCCTCACACTGCGTTCACACAGAGCAGCCGAGCTGGCTCTGACCATGACCCCTTTGGAAGTAACACACATCCTAGCCCACGGGGAGGGAATAGGTGTCGCGCAATATCCAGAGTTACAAGGGCTGATTTGTGTAAAGAAACTTGGTCTTAACATAACAAAAGAGAGAGAGAGACAAAAAGTACTTATCCCACACATGGCGGGAGAATAATGCTTTTATTAACCACCCACTAAGGCTCATGGATATCTAAAAAAACCCAAAACAAAACCAAAATCTGAAAACAAAAACATGTTTTCACTGTCTGATCAGTCAAGCATCACTTTTAGAATGAAAATAAGACCTGAAGCTTATTTTTGTATCTGCTTTAGTAATCCAGAACTCTGAGATGTTTGAAGTACATTTTCCCCCTCAAATCAATGTCATCATGCAGCTTGACAAATCAATTGTAAAGATTTTCCCTGCCAACGTGGTTATTCAGACTCCAAAGATTCATAATTTACTTTTCAGATGTTGTGGTCTGTCTCTCTTCTTTTCTTCCTCTCCTTCTATTTTCAGAATATGTTGACCAACCACTGCTAATCAAATAATAAATAACTGACCCATAGATATTGCCCACCCCCTTCTGGCATGCACAAGCAGAGAAAAATGCCTACCTTGACCTCCACGTGGGCCATGAGCACTGCAAAGCTGGTAAGGTGGGTGCAGGAGCAGCTGGTGTGTGTACGATTGGTGGCCAGCAGACGACAGTCCTGCGTAGACCAGAATCCCGTCATGGTGCGCTTGGAGTAGCTCCAGAATGAACAGTTGGGATTGAAATTCTTTTCTGAATGCTGGAAGATGAGAGAGAGAGAAAGAGAGGCAGAGTGTGATTGAGAGAAACCCAGACAGACAGGAAGGAACTGAGAGACAAAAAAGCAGGAGGGTTGGGAGAACACGGGGACGCAGAATAGATACTCGGTCATGGGTAGGTGGGAGGCAGAAAGCATGGAGTGGTCGGTGAGCCAAAAAAAGTGAGAAACTGGTGGGAGGAATTGGTGGAAAAAGGATGTAGAGGAAGAAACACAGAGACAGAGTCAAATACACACAGCAACAAAACAACAAACAGAAGGGACAGAATGTGAGATTGCAGCAACAAATAAACATAGAGGCATGAGAGGAGGTGACAGAGCTGCGTCCATGCTTGTTGTGTGAGATTCTGGAGTGTAGGAGCTGTTTGTGTTGTGTAAACTGATGAAGCTGTGTGCGTTGGGTTGGTAAAGCTACTTTCAAAAAGAGCAAGAGAAACAGTGAGGATTTTTGTTTTTTACTGCCAACTAGCTGGATCACCAACTGGATAAGTATTTGCTTTTTGGATGCGAAACACAAAATAAAACCGTGTTACTGACCACCCTAATTCATACTTATGAAATTCTTATAAAGTTATGTGGAATTCAGTCTGCAGTAATTGCTAATGTTATGATTTGGTCATTTGGGGCAAGTCAACGCGAGTCGAGCCAAGTTAGTACACAAGTGATCAAAAATGGCTGCAAGACATTTCGATGTTTGAACATCATCCCGCAATGACACAGAAACAACGTTTTAATATTTGAGCCTTTCCAGGGTTTCTATACATCATGTTTTTGTCTGAATCAGGCCCCAGTTTCATGCCTTATGTCTTTTGCTCTGGTTACTACTACTATTACTGCTACTATATACTGTCATTAAATGCAGGAAGTTTGGACCCAAATGCATACTGCAGAGGTGAACTAGAGGTTAATAAAAAACCAGCCTTTATTCAAACTATTTTAGTCATATAGTCAGGGCTGGATCAGCTAACCCTGAGTCACAGACCCAGGAACATGCAATATGCAATGATTTAATACGGAAGTCTGAAAACAACTAGTTTTCTTCAGTTCTTTTTAGACTTCCCTCACTTTCTGTGGAATTATGCACTAAACTAAACTAAAGTACCGAACTAGATCTCTTTTTGGCTTCATAAGTGCCATAACTCTTTGTTTTGTCTACAGATTCAACGAGGAGCTGGTACATTACTCTGAGATTTTGGTCCATGCTGACATCACAGCATCATCCAGTCGCTGCGGATTTGTCATCTGCACATCCATTATTCAAAGCTCTGAAAGGCGCTGGAGTAAAATCTGGTGATTGTGGATTGTCATGTTCAAGAAATTAGTTTGAGGTGATTTGAGTTTTGTAACAAAGCGTGTTATCCTGCTGGAAGCAGTGATCAGAAGATGAGTACACTGTGGTCATGAAGGGATGGATGTAGTCAGCAACAATACTCAGTTAGGCTGTGGCATTTAAAATGATGCTCAACTGGAGCTAAGGGGGGCTAAAGTGTGCAAGAAATGATCCCCCACACAATTACATCACCGCTAGCCTGAACCGCTGATACAAGGCAGGATGCATTTTATGTTGCTTACACCAACCCATACTATCTAAATGTACTGGCAGAAATTGACATTTGGCAATATTTTCACAGTGTTCTCTTATCCAATTTTGCCTGAGCCTGTGTTTTTGTGTTCTCAGCTGACAGGTGTGGTGTTCTTCTGTTGCTGTAGCAGCAGGACATTTTCACCCAGAGAATTGCTGCTTACTGGATATTTTCTCCTTTTTGGACCTTTGTCTGTGAACTCTAGTGATGGCTATGTGGAGAAATCCCAGTAGATCAGCAGTTTCTGAAATTCTCAGAAGCCCGCCTGGCACCAACAGCCATGCCACGTTCAACGTCTAAGTCACTTTTCTTCTGCTCCATTCTGATGTTCAGTTTGAACCGCAGCAGACCGGCTTGATCAAACCATGTAACTGGCTCATTAGATATTTGCGTTAATGAGCAGCTAAACAAGTGGTCCTGATAAAGCATCCAGGGAATATTTTTGATTCCTCTTTTAAAGCCTAACCTGCACTTATCCATTTTATACTCTTGTTACCTGTACCTTTAAGCAAGTATGTTGTTGACCTCACCTACTTGCTGAGTGGTTGTTGTTCCTCATTGCTCATCTTTTCACTCTTCACTTTCCTCTTACCCCAACTGATAAAGGCAGACAGCCGCCCACCCTAAGTCTGGTTCTGTCGCAGGTTTCTTCCTGCTAAAAATATTTCTTTTTTTCCTCCCATATTGGAGAACTGCAGGGTCTCTCTGCAAATATTGTCAGTCTCGACCTTAAAATGACCTTTATATGACGTATGATTTGGCATTACATGAATAAAGTAGAATTGACTGGAAATAAATCTTTTCTTTTTTTTTAATTGCTTAAGTCTGTAGGTTGAAGCAAACATTACTCAAATCGGAGTAAGTAGTCAATTTTCCGGTAAGTGTTTCCAGCTGTGGTCAGTCAGAATTTACAGCACCAGAACACTATACATGCGAAACTTTGATGGCGTAAACTACATTTCTCATATTGCTTCCTGTAAAGCAACACTTTTTGGCACAACAGTGGATTTCTATGGAACAGAGGAATTAAGATTTTAAACTTCTTCAATTTCTAGCTGCTTTTGGTCTTTTGTGAAATCTTTTTTTTTTTACTCACCTGTAGATGTTTGACAGTGAAGACCACAGGCTCTGACAGGTAAACCTTATTGCTCTCCTTGTTAATGGATGCGGTGATGACCGGGGAGTTGACGATAACAGAGTAATTAGGATAGATGGCATCGCTGCTCAGTCTGACGCTGGCGTTCTCCGTGGAGAGGTAGGAGCCCAAGTTCTTGTACATGACAAACACCATCCTGATCTCACCTGTACGAAAGGGACACGAATAGTGCACTCGATAATTGTTGTAAAGCAATGATGACAGAAATTTGACACTTCAAGTGGGTGAGAAAAGAAGATTGAGAGGCACAGAGAGACAGAGATCACAGTGAGAGTAAGTGCAAGGAGGGAAACATGCGATTTCTCTGCTACCATTTCTGCCATGCTGTTTCAGAGTGCTGGCTGACAGCTGGATGGAGTTTCCGTGTTGTTCCGACTGAGGGAATGTCAGGTCTGCGAGGTTCCCATCCGTGCTCAGCCTGGCTACTTCCAGCACTGAAATACGTACACACAAGCACACATGCACACAAAACACGCACGCCCTAATGGTAAGTTATAGCATAGCGCATTACATCAGATTTGTTTTGCAGACTCTTGTAATAACCATGTTTTCTCACTAAGTGCTTCACAGCACAGCACTGGCATGAGTCCCGAAACAGTTTCAAGCTTCTCCTAAACATATCAAAGTGAAATAATGTACATTTTTTCCCTGCTAAAATAGGTAACAATGTCTCCAGGCAACTGCTCCAGCACTTTGAGGTAGATTATCCGGCCTCCTCTGTATTGTAGGAATTATTTCAGCGTCCAGGTTCGTTAGCACATTCCTGATTACAGCTGTGTAATGTATTAGATAAAGTTTCTAATTAAGAACTAATTATACCTTTGGTGTGTTGCTATCTTGTGTTTCTGAGCAAATTGGTGATTTAGACTAATGCTTTCATGGTAAAAGAAAAAAAAAGTCCTACCTCTCTGATCAAATAAACAACACAAGGACATCTCTGATGGAGATGAAGGTAAAAATGGGAGGCAGGGTGGGATAAAAGGTGGAAAAGGCAGACAGACGAAGAGGTCGTGGAGGAGTGGTTTAGAGAGGTAAAAAAGAGGGTAATCAGAGGAGCCGAATGGATGAGATAAGCAGATACACTTAAAGGAGAGGACTGGAGTAGAGACAGAAAGAAGACTATGTTCTCTCTCAGGCATACGATAGATAAGGCTTTACAGGCAAGAGATACTAACGTATAGAAACGAGCAAATGGAGGATGAGTGAGGAAGATGGACATGAGCATAGACGTGGGTATGCATAAAGAAAGAGAAACATTGGCTGAGACACCCCCCACCACCACTTCCACATGAGCTACGTCGACCCACCCACACGCATGCATACACATGTACACACGCATCCACACCCACACACATCAGCGGGGTATCAAAACACGCTGAGTCTAATCTAATTAAAGCATCCTTGTCAAGACAATCCTCCTCCTAAGAAACACACTTGTTCATTATCGTTATCACACGCGCACGCTGTTACCGCTGCGTTATCCTTTCAAATCACTGTTTTGGTTCTAATAATAACACTATTTATTCATCTGCTTAATACTGTGGCTCATAGTCGCACGCACACAATCTAACACAATAATATCACTTACAGTAGCTGCTGTGGCTCCTTTAAAATGCGTCAAATAATTTATTCTTGTCACTCACTCTCATCTCAAAGACTTGAGAAAAGAAAAAAAAGGAGGAGGGAGCTTAAAAAGTGCACGGGAGAAAGCGGAGGAGAAAAGACTCAGAGAGAGCAGTGAGGATGAAGGGAGAGAACGAGAGAAATGACAGGCTGGTTATGAATAAAGGGGAGAGATAATCATGGTGGATCTGCCCACTGGATTAGCTGCGAGGGAAGATTAACAACACAAAAAAAGCAGAAATTTTGCAGGAAAAAGATCACTTCCTGTTTTTTAAGTTCCTCGGAGAGGCAGTAGCCTACATCTCCACGACTGTTTACGTAATCACATTTATTTAGTGTGATCAGGAGAGAAAGGAAACACTGGAGGAGATGCAAGTTTGAAATTATGCAAGGTGAAACTGTGTAGGATGTCAGTTGTTGAAATGGACTGTTGTACTTAAACTTGAGCGAGAACATAAAGTCGTGTTGTGAGGAGTGACTTTGAGGAATCTTAACGGTCTTTGATTGGAAATGCAGTGATTTTATCATCATTATCTGTGACTGAAATAGCTGTAATTTCATTGCCTACTGATGTGAAAGTGAGCAAAAAGACCCCTCAGAGCATCATTTGACATTCCACCACCGCCGCCGCCCTCAAGCACGCGCTCATCCAGTCTTCCTTCTTATTTCGTTATCATCTTTATTTCTTCCTCCTCCATGGCTTTTTATCTCTGACTGAGTAACATACAGACTTGGTGAATGTTGGTAATGGGGGAATGGTGCGGAGGAAATGTTAAAAAAAATGAAATTGGGTGGAGGGGCGGGGGAGTGTAAACAAGAGGATAACCAAGGGAAACATAACAGATTGCAACTCGCTGATCTGAGCAAAGATGAAACGATGCCTCTAAGTACATACTCCATGTAAAGAAATGAAAATCAAATACATTTTTTACTCTCCATTAAAACGAGCTTATTCCAAGGTTTGATAATGAGATAAGAGAAAAGAATATGAGAGAAAAAGAGAAGAGAAAGGGGGAAAGTGATGGACACAACGCTATAATAACTATCTGTGTTCTGTTTTTGTCAATTCTGTCTGCAAGTTCAGCAAAGAAAAATATATGGAAACCAATTCATCTCTGCATTGAAGTCAATATTTTTCAATGAGATTTTCACGTTGATGTCTTCACCATGACCTAAAGCTAGCATGCAAAGCTGTATGCATTCTGTTGTACATGATGCTCTGTATCAAAATATTTAGACATTCAAAAATATATTTAATCTCTTGCAAAGGAAATGCATACTAGGAGCTTTAGCAGCCCAACAGGTATAAGATTGTAGTGCCCTTTTGTGCACAGAATTGTAATTGCTTTGCTGGAATTAATAATATATGTGTACACAGTCTACTTACAGTATTAAGAGGATTAAGCACTATAACAGTGGGATCAGTGCAACAGGTTGTTATGCTTAGTCCAGTCACATAGTCACATATCAGTGATACCATTTTGAGTCTTCAAGGAGTCCCTCAACACTCAGTGTCCCAAAATTCTGACACAAAATTCAGTGTTGTTTAAGCACTTTTTTAGCATAATGGCTACTATCCTAGAAAAAGAAAGTGTGCACTGTTGTTTACCCTTTTTATCACTGCAGAAAGCAGTACTTCAGAATTCATATACTATGTGATATGTTTATGTTTAGCACATTTATTGACTGTAAAGCCTGCCATGTTTTTTTATTACGTGTTTTTTGTTTGTTTTCTGTGATCAGACATTTACAGAATAGAAACCTAATGTTATTAGATTAATATTTTTTTCCTTTGACTGTATTAATTCACATCAACATTAACTTGTTCAAGTATTCATGCAATCTTTTGTCTCAAAACTCTAAGAAATAACACACATTTTGTTAACATCAGTCAGCCAAAACATCAAAACCACAAACAGACAGGTGAAGTGAATAATCTGCCACCTTGTTAAAATACTACTCTGGCTATTCTCCTCTGGTATTAGCAAGGCATTTTTGCTCTAAGAACCTTAGGCCCTGATAATTAGATTTTATGATTTTTTATTTTCATACGTACAACTACTGTTACAAAGGAAATGTTCTGCGGTGGCCATGATACTCCATGATACACAGAAGGACAGTGCAACACAACAAATCACAAAAACTGCTCAGCAACAGAGCTGCAGTCATTGTCAAACTTCCCAAATCACAATGCAACAGCATCACAGCAATCCGCAGGGCCCAACGGATCTGCTGCGAACATCCCAGCAGATCCCAGCTGTATCCATGCCCCGAAGGGGCCGAACTGTTTTGGCAGTATAAGAGCAAACAAGGATGTGGTTTTTATGTCATAGCTGAACAGTATACGTTCATTAAGTGAAGGAAGATGCCATCTTTTGACATAATGTGAAGCTAGATACTAAGCTTTGCCTCTAATCTGTATTATGAAACATAGATCTCAGACATTGGGTTTGATAATGCCTGCTGTCAATGTTGCCTCTTACTATGATATTACATCATGTTCTTAGATCTTCAGCAGACTGAGCTCTTTCATGTTATTATAAGTTCTGCAAGAGGAAAAAACAAAAAAAAGAAAAAACAGTGAAATCTAACAATTTCTTTCTAAAAAAAAAAAAAAAAAGTTATTTCTTCTAAATACTTTGTATTTAGGTAAAGACGATGACCAAATACTTTTGTTCCAGTCAAATCCTGCTTTGACCTTGTCCAAGCGCCAAAACCTAAGACTTGACTGGCTCCCTCAACTCTTATGACCCACTGTAAGAGTTGGAGGTCTGACTACAGGCTATCTCAATCGTCAGCGCTCACAAGGTCCAACTGAGTTTAGAGGACAGGAATGATCCTAACAATGTACTCACGGATGTAGTCATTAGTCTCCTGCACAGTGTCAGTCTTCAGGAGGTTGTCAGCCAACATAAAAGCCCCGGTCTCCACGGTGTCGAGGAGCAGGGTAGCCGAATGAAGCTGCTCACTGGTGGGCAGTTCTCGCCACGCTTTCTCAGCTCGTGGATGCAACAAATTATTCACGGTCTCCACCATGGCCTGGGGCAGCAGCAGAGACACAGAGGTCACAAAGAGGAAACGAACATATTTACCACTTATTTATTAAAGGAATGCAAATCCACTCGTGGTGCAAATAACACTGCTACACACCAACTACTGAAGTCAGCTGAATGCATCAGCGAGAATGCAGTTGATTTTCATTTATCATGTTAATAAATCATGATAATCAAGACCAAAAAACTGTTAGCAATGCAAATGTGGCATTCCCATGCAGACACAACAAAGACAAAAACAGTTATTAAATCTAAAGTACATCTTCAAAGTTGAACTCTACACTTTTTAATGTTTATTACACCCTTTTCTTCTCTTTGTGTGAGGATGCTGTGATAGAAAAGCCATCACAGATGTTATGAAAATCAAGCTAAGCTAATTAGCTGATTGCAATCACCATGTGTCGACACCCCCAAACCGGGTTCAGTTTCTTTCTCCCTTTCTGCATTTTCTTTTTTTCACCCAAAGTCTTATCTTCAAGTTTGAAAACTTGTGCTTGAGGGTCTGAGAAGAAATTAGAGTTTTATCAGATAATGCCTGCTGGGTCATATCCAGCTGTGCAGAACGGGTTTGAATCCAAAAATATGACCAAATTAAACGGAAAAGTGTTGGCTCACATAGATGAAATGTTCCCCATAAAACAATGCTTATTTTGTCTCCAGCTCATACTTTTTTTTTTTGTTATGCTTTTAAGAGTTCACCTCCTTATTTTCAGACATGAACGCCACACATACAGCGCAGACACGCACACACATCTTAGAAGACTCTGGGAGAGATAAAGAAACAAAAGAGAAAAGAGAGCTGGAGCAGAGGTGGATAGGAAGGGGAGGGCCATGTGAGAGTGATAAAACAGTCCAGTGAGTCCATGGTGACAGGCCTCCACTGGGAACAAGAGAGGTGGAAAAGCGACTACGGGTACTATCAAACACACACACCTCACACTCCGGTCTGTCTCTTTATTTTCTCTTTCGCTCGCTCTGTAAACCAGCCTTTCTGCAAAGAAACCCCTTGCTCTTCCTTCACTCTTTCAATGCTCCTCTCTCTTGAGAAGCGTGGATGGCAAAGTGGGAAAAGTAACACAGGTGCGATTATACAAGCTAAGGGGGACTTCAGCGGGGAATTGCAAGGGCAGGGAGGAAGAGTGAAAGACATCAGTTTATTGGCATTCACACATCCAGCGTTTGACTTCCTTTTTGTCCCTTTCACTCAGGGTTAAGGAGAAGTGAGGGAGCAGGAAGGAGGAGAAGAGACAGAAGCAGTAAACGATGTGTTTTGTGTGCGCGGTGGATAAGTAAAGCCTAAAGAAACAGTGGAGATGATGACTCATGCGAGTGTTGATGGCATGCGCTACAAAACACTTGCCTTTTTGAATTAAAACTAATCCTACCTGTTGTTTCTTTATCCACGTGTAGTTACAGTATATCTCACGCAAGAAAAACTGGTGCTTAGCCAACAAACTAATATGATAATATTATGTCCTCTTTTAGCACTAGCAGTTAATTAGCTGGGATGCATATTGAATGAGTTTGGGAGGGCTACATGTAAACAAGAACTAATTAATCCACTGCTTCGGCAAACAACCAGAATAAGCAGGAGAGGATATGCAGCACACACGCAAAACATACAAACCAGTATCCAAAAGAAAAAAAGTTGGTTCACTGTGTAAAACGCAAATAAAAACAGAATGTAATAATTTGCAGATCACTTCAAATCTGTATTTAATTTAAAGTAACACAAAGAGAACATGTTAAATATTGGAGCTGAAAACGTTTCATGATGTTCTTTTTAAAAAAATAAATACTCATTTTGAATGTCAACAACTAGTAAAAAAAAAAATGGACGAGAGCAAAAGAAGACAGGAAATGTGAAGCAGCTGATCAGGTTTATGAGTAACACGATTAGGCAAAAAAAAAAGTGCCCTAGAGAATAAGACATGATGTATTAAGACTTTTTTTTTTTTTAAGGGAAGGCCAATTCAGCAAAACAAAAACTTGAAAAATACAACAAAGGAGGATCTGAATCGTGAGGTAGCAGAAATAATTTATCAAGCAAGACAGGCAAACGTTTTATTTTCAAAGCAGGTACTGCTTTTGTCATTTCCCAAATGTTTACAGTGTTAAGAACAAGCGATTTAACAATGCTAAATTGGTGACATCAAATAAAAATTGAACCTATACATAACAAAAACTAAATACATTTTTTAGACTCAACCATTGTCACGCTGTCTTGCAAATCGTTTGATTCACATTGTGCACGTCATCTGTGTAAACCAGCAAATGTATTTCTATATCCACTCATTGATACTTTGACAAGAAACTACAAGCTTCAGTTTCTTTCAAAGAGAAATTTCTTAGTTATTTTGCCCATTAATTCCCATTAGTTATGAAATCCACATTTAAGACATTAAAGTATTAAAATCTGGTACCAACCAGATGGGGAAAAACACCAGCAGTCAACTAAATGATTATGATGCTGATTATAATCAAGCTAATACCGAGACGATTAACTCGTTGTCAGCAAGTAGTTCAATAATCAATGAATCATTCGAGCCATTTTTTGAAGCAAAACATTCTTTGGTTTCAGCTTTTCAGTTTTTCACACTTGTACACTTTTCTAACATTTTAAAATGTTATTACTTTGTTAATTAAATGATTAATCTTAAAATTGTTGGATACTTGCAAATATCGACAGATAGACCCTTCAAACATCTCTCAGTGATTAGACTCTTCCTTTTTGGAGAGCATATCTAAAACAGCAGGGACAAAAATGTTAAAAATGCATGTGCATTGTGCAAACAAAAATCAGATGCACTTCTATCTTACACTAAGCATTGTGGTCATAGCTAAAGCAGGAAGTTTTCTTTCCCGAGTGTATTCTTCCCGCTCCATCTGACTTCTTTTTAGGGATACTGCCATGATCTGCAACAAACTACCTTAGCATATCCACAGAAACGATATTTGAAATTTCATGCATCAATCCATCCATTTTCTTATTTAACCTCCTGAGACCCGAACTCTTTCATGGCATGCATTTTCAATTTCTCTTTGCTATTTGGGCTGATTGGGACCTGATGAATGTAAAAACAAAGAATTACCAGATTTTTTTTTTTTTAACCTGATTTTGTCTCTGAGAAAAATGAGATCCACATATGAGGACATTCGTTTTATATTTTGATAGAACAGTGCCAGCATAATGTCCTCGTAAGTGGACATCAGGCCCTTGCAGAGCAAAATGTAGTATTTTGGTCTAGACAATCCAAAATGTGATGTCCACATATGTGGACGCCAGGTCCTAGGAGGTTAATAACTTTGTTAGTTATTTCTGTGATTGATTTTATACTTTGCTATTTACTTTTGCCTATTTGTATTATTTTCTATCGCATCTGTTGTTGGGTAAGAGGCGGGGTACACCCGGAACAGGCAGGGCGAGCACAGAGGAGTCAGTCACACTCACATTCACACATTCACACCGATTTAGAATCACAGATTAACCTTAGGATATCATTGGACTGTGGACGAAAGCCAGAATAGCTGGAGAGAACCCATGGAGGCACAGGTGGAAACATACTGTCCCCACAGAAAGGCCCCAGCTTGGATTTAAACCCATTACATTCTTGCTGTGAGGTGACAGTGCTAACCACCACACTGCTGTGCTGCCCCGGCAGCAAAACCATGCAATGAAGTTTGTTTACAATCAGAATTTTATGTGATCTGTGCTTTATGAGAAAAGGATTTTTAACTTCTTCAGCTGCCTTATTGTCGCATCGAGTCTGGGAACGTGTATGTGCATATCTCATAAATATATGGTGTAGAAACATATTAAAAGGGACTGAGATACATGCTGCATGTAACGTATGTGTTCTCATGGCTGTGTGTTCAGTTGAGTGTGTGCACAAGTAGCTAAGAGAAGACTTGTAGTGCATCATTCTGCTCCACTTGCTGTACAGTAGCCGAACAGGCAAAGAGAGATGCTCAGTGGAGAGGATGTCCTGTAGACATGGCAGATATGAATGCAATGGCGCAGCTTTTCATTCATTCACGCGACTGGTGCTTCTCCCAACCGCTCACTTTGATGTGTTTCAGATAACCCCATTTTTCTACTCTCATTAAACTTTCCATTGCTTTTTATTGAACTTTTGATTATCGTGCATTTTCAATTTCATATAATTTTTTTTTCAATGAAATTTAATTTAATTCGCTGGCACCGAGATTATATCTGAAGAGGAGAAAGATAGGTAAGGAGAAGAAGGGGTATGATTTCCTTGAGGTCCAGACATCTCAGCATCAGAAAGTCAGAGATGGAATATATGCTTGGGTGCGCGCGTGTGCGTGCGTGTGCGCGCCTGTAAGCTCTGGTGACATTTCTATCCGCACAAGTATAAGGACTTGAGGGCTAAAATAGAGACAGGTTTTTTTAGGGGTCTTCAAAGAGGGGAGAGACTCTGCAGAGACAGATAAGAGTGTCATTCGTTTGTGTGTGTATGAGTGAATGTGTGCGTGTGTGAGGCCACGTATTTGCAGGGTAGGTGAGTGCATGCGTGCACACATATACACAGCACGCATGCACGTACTCACATGCACACACCAGTAAATGGGGCAGAAGCGAAATGCTTTGAAGCGTTGGGGTAATCCAGCGTAAACAGCAGCAGCAAGACAGACTAGAGCTGGGTTGGTCTCCTACTCCGAGCTACACAAGGGGATCGTGAGCACACGCTCGAGCGCGTGCACGTGGATGTACAGTATGTGCACACTCATGCACGGTAACATGTAACCTGAAAGAGTTAGGACGTCTTGAAGCACGGAAAGATGTGAGACTAGAGAAAAGAATGGAATTTTTTTTTTTCCCCTTTTACTCGCTTGGATGAGCTCTGAGAAGGTGCATGTTTTGAAAATGTTTTCATCAGAGAAGCAGGCTTATCTGTCAGTTGTTGTTTGAGTTTGTCTTCCCTGACAGGATGAGTTTGCAGCTAAATCAGGCTTTAAATTCACAGCATGCCATGTTCTGACCTGCCATCCATAAATGGAGGGCAAATTAGACATTGTCATTGAGCATCGCTGTCTTCTCACTGCCCCCTTCATTGTTTGGGGTTTGTTTTTTTTCTCTTTTCCTCACATTGCTGTTTCTGTAACTCTCTTCTCTTTTTCTGTTTAATTTCTGGTCCCTCCTTCCCTGTTTCTCATTTCCCTTCTACCTTACAGACTCTACCCCCCTCCATCAATCCACCCTAAAGCATCAAAGCCTCTCCACACCACCAACTTCATCATGAATAAATTGCCAATTTAGTATACATGAAACGAGTCCCCAGTTCCCCAAACGAAGTGAGAGAGGAGGAGAGATGGAGTGTGAGAGTGAGAGCAGAGGAGAGAGAGCGACAGAGAGAGAAAGAAAAGGAGAGAGAGAATTCAATTATTTTTTGTCTCTATTAAGAACCCAAACCTCCTGCCCACTCTCCTCACTTGGCAATTAGTGCTGTAGATAATTAACGAGAAGAGGGCAGCACCACACCACATCCCTAATCACGCGCATTTCTATCTGGCAGAGTAAGGGACTGTTGGTATAATTTTGTTTCACATTACTAAGGCTAATTATATAATCGATCACTCCCAGCCCCCTGCAGAACCCAAAGTGTGTGGTGGTTTTGATTTTAACCTGTAACAAGTTGTCTAAATGGTGCCGCTCTCTGAAACATGGCACTTGCATTGGATTAAGGAGACACATCAAAAAGTCTGACGGTTGTGATGTGACAGCACAAGATCATTGTTGAAAATATATTTATATAGTGTGTGTGCGTGCGTGTGTGAGTTGTGTGTGTCAGCTTGCATATAGTCCTAAACCATGTTCTGTGATGTGACATTGCTGACTGGTGCTGACGTTAAGACTTTTCAGGGGGAGAGTGGGAAAAAAGCCTGCATCAGGAGAAAAAGAGCTACCCCATCACTAGTGTGTGTGTGTGTGTGTGTGTGTGTGTGTGTGTTTGTCAGGGGTGCCGACAGAGAAAACGAGACTGCAGTCTATCTAGTCTACAGCTCATTGATGAGGAAGGTGGGGTCCTTTTGATGTTCTGAAAAGTGATTTTAGCTGACCAGAAACATGCCTAAATGATGGTAGATTGTTTTGTTAGCGGTGTCGGCCCATGGCGTCAACACATACAAACATCAATACAAGCAGACCAGCAATGAAAACATGAAATGAATACTGAGCCACAAACATAAAGCCTCTATTATTTCTAAGGCAGCGAGGCCGTGATCAACAAATATGCAACAGCATATCCATCATACTCAGTTCTTTCTTTCTGATGCACCAACACAGAGGGCATTTCATTGAATGGAGATGGATAGCGAGTCATTTGGTTTCAGGCGGGCCTGTTTACAATTCTGCAGACAGAACTGCGAAATAGATGAGCTATTATTGATATTGATCATGGCCTCTTATCAGTACTATCGATTCTGACTGCAAGTAAAAAAAATTAAAGCTGAAAACAAAAGAATGTCAGCAAACCCTTTGAGGAGACTAAAACTTTACTGGGAGACACAAGTGGGTAGTCCCCCCTGTTAAAATGGCCGCCCTCTTCAAAGGGTTGGGTTGCAAACCACTGGACAAATGCTGCAGCGTAGAATTCGAATTCTACGCTGCAGCATTGTAATGTGTGATCACATGTACACACGCAAACACAAAAGCTTGCTTGCTAGATTACATGCTGAGCGTTAAAAAGAAAAGAAAAACACGTGGGACTGTGGTGTGGCAAAGTAATCAACCATACCGGGAAACGGAAATACCTGTGCGAAAAACCTGCAGGACCTTTCTCTCTTCTGAAGCTGCAAATTCAAACAATTCAGCTGTTAGCGATATAACACCTCTCAATCATACACACGCGCAGACACACAAAGACAGTTACACCCACTTCATTACTACTGCATGAAAAAGGCTTTGATGGTTAAAATATATTGTTATTCTCCTCATTCGCCTCCTTTTGTCATTCCTTATACTCTAATTGTCTTTCATGCTTTTTCCCCTCTATTCTTCTTCTCCTCTTTTCTTCCAGATTGTCTTAATAATTTCCTCTGTTCCTCCATTTCTCCCCCCCACCCTATTCATTCTGTGCATCTACTGTCAAGTGAATTGATGGCATTAATTACTGTGCCACTCGTGCGTCATTGGTCATATTTGATTTCCAAACAAATATTTGCATAATATGCTAGCGTATTACTCAGTTAGATTTATATGTAATTGGTCCATTATTGAAATCAGGAGGAACACTTTTCCTTTTCAATGGAGGGCTTTTTTCCTCTCTACATATCTAACAGTTAACAGGCCATTTGGTCAACAGCAAAACACAGATTAATTGATTCCACTTACACTTGCTCCAGTATGTATCGACTTCCCACATGTTAATGAATTACTTAGAGGAAGGAGAAGAGATTTAAAGTGTGTGATAGTGAGACAATAAGAGGTAAATGGGGAAAAGCGGAAGACAACACCGACAGAGGGACTCGGATGCTAAAGCTAAATAAAAAAGGCAGTGGCTGCCAAAGCGGTGGCAGCAGCTGTCAGTCCGGTGGCTAAACCCCGCCTATCACCGTTGACCTCAGCAGAGACAATCAAGAAACAGTCCAGCATCCACTCAATCAGTCAATTAGCCAGCCAAGCCAGCCAGTCAACCATTCCCCCGTGATTTAACACACTTTAATTGAATGCCTACATGCCTGCATGGTGCAGAACTAAATTTATCTACAGCCATAACAAAACAGATCCTTTGCATACTTGGAATCGAGTTTCCATTAATGTAATCCCAAAGTGAGCGCTCGAGCCTAATTGTCAACAACGTCTTCGGAGTTATAGCTCAAAGCCTGAAGTTCATTAGAACAACGAGCTACGGCGTAAAACATGTCCGTATGTTTTAATGAGAATAACTCCTCGTGGCCTGAGATGGACTTTTATTAAATTTGGGTCTTGCTCTGAAAAGAGTTCAGGAACTATGCCAAAGACTAAAAGCAGTTATCTATCAGCCATAATGTCGAGCAAAACTTGTTACAAAGAGCCACACACAGAAGAAGATAAAATACTGTCTAAAAGCAGCTATTTATCATTTTGAAATCTACAGCTTTATGTATGGCTCTTCATCAAACTCTGCACGGAGAGACTTTCCTAACCCCTGAGAATGAGCGTAAGGCAAAAATACTAACAACTGTTGCTTTTCATCTTACTGTTAACATCAAAGCCTCCCTCTATCTGCTCCCCTCTCTCTGTCTCCCTCGCTCTCAATTCTCTTTCTCTTAATTTACTTGCCTTTAAACTGCAAAACCCCTCTATCCTAACGCTTGCAAGAAAACGTCGATTTTACTCACTCACTCGCCCTACATTTACCTCTAATTTCTCAAGACAGTACCTTGGTGAGGCTGCGGGCAGCACTGTCCTTGCCCCCAGGGGTGAGATTTCTGAGTTGGACGTCCAGCAGTTCGACTAGTTGGACCATGGCCCGCACTGTAGATGGCACATCGCCAGGATGCAGAAGTCCTTTGGTCTGCTCTGCCAGTTCCCTGGCTACAATTGCTGCCGTCTCGCCCGACCGAAGCTGCATGTCAGAGTGGATGACAGGGTATGGGAAAGTCACAATGTGCAAGAAGAGATGGATGGCAGTAAAGAAAAAAAAAACAAATAAAACAAAAAGGTGAGAAGTAAAGGGAAAGTTTGAGAAAGTAGAAAAAGTTTGTGAGGGCATTACAAGTACACAGTGAGACAGAGGAAAAGGCAACAACGGATGGAGAAGTAACAGGAGGGGGGAGGACGGATCGGCAGGGAAGAGATGTATGTGCAAAAGAGTGGAAGTTGAAAAAGACACAAGGAATAGAAAAAATAATACATTTGCAATATACTAAGCATATACTAAGCTAAGCATTATGTTATAGAGAGAACTCCTGTTTTAGCACCTCAGATTTTCTCTGTTTTGTCATAAAAAATGGGGCAGCAAAAGTATAAGTAAGTACCAAACGCATTTTCCATAAAAAAATAATGCACTGTATGTAAATAAGCCTATCATGAGGTCTGCTACCCTTTTAAGATAAGAGCCCACTGTGAATTAGGGATGCTATTGAACATTTCCTCTTTCCTACAGCTATGGCATATCCCTCAAATCTCTAACACGAGTTAGGGTTAACAAATGAGGATGGATACATGGCCTAAATCTTTCCCTGTGACCAGTGCCCCTTCATGCATGAGAAAAATTGCTCCAGAACTATGTTCATCATGCGCTAAGCTTAAACCGGGGCTTGATAGGAGCCACGAGGTCTGGGGGTAGCTTTCAGACTTACTTTCTGCATGATGTGGTTGACCCAAGGTGACGTGCAATTGCTGAGGTCAGGGCCTTGGGTATCCCAGTGGCCCAAATGAGCTACGCACATGTATGTAGCCACGCCTGCAAGATAAGCAAAGGGAAGATAATATGACAGCGCTGACATTCACAAGGAGAAAGGAAGACTCTTGAGCTCCTTAGGGTTCGCTAAGCATTTTGTGTTTGCCTGTGTGTGTGTAATTGGTGAATCATTACTGATGTGTGTATTAACTGACCCAAACACGAATATTTGTCCTGACAAAGTGTTGTGTATGTGTGTGAGTGTTATATCATTTTTCCAATAATTACTTGGTAGGAGAAAAAACAAAAAAAAGTAATATATAGATTATTCACACACACTGTTACCATGTATAACTGTTTATGCGATAGAAACTATTTGGCCTCCTTACCCAGTGTCCCTACAGGGCACGGCTGTTTGGCCGTCTGGCCCTGCTGTGTGCGAGGCCACGATATGTCGGCTGTCACTACTGGATTACAGAAGTCTTGAGGAGGGAGGATTGGGGGCTGTGGGGGTGCTGGAGGGACTTGCACTGGAGGGGATCGACCCCCAACTTTCTGATTGGTGTCAGGAATCTGATTGCTGTCAGACGATGAACCTCCAGGAGGAACCAGAATGGGCTGGCGGACAGTGGTGGTTGTTCGATACCGCTGACCAGGGGATGTAGTCAGTAGAGGCCTTGGAGTGGTGTAGGAGGGGGGAGACCGTGTGGTGGTGGCAGCACGGCTGGTAGATGAAGAGGAACCTCCCCCACCAATTGGTCCCCCTCCTCGGTTTGGGGGGATTATGGGAGGCGGGCGAAAATCTAGGAGAGAGGAGACTCTGGTTAAATTCACAAAAACACACAAAGCATGAGTTCTTCAACGAAAAGCCAGAAGGAAAAATATGTGCTGTGCACATTTGTGGATCCCCACAGTATTAGATTACAGGTGGTTTTGTGAGCCCTGGAGGCTTCAAGGTTCATCCATGGGATAAAAAACATAAGATGTACAGTGTTAAAAGACCCATCCGCATTAGCACCAAATGATTCGAGCAATCAAATAAGCATAAATAATGTAGCAACGGACACAAACACATTGCAGGGATTTGTTTACACGGTGCCAAATAGCTTTGACAGGGAGTAGCTCATGTTTCTGATGACTTCCCAATGTTAGTGTTTCATCCTTGTCAGTGCGGTCATGCGCCAGATCTTTGTGGGGTCGTTTCCTACTATCGAGTCCTATTTATTACCATCAATTGCAGGACATGTTTCTAAACAGTTCAGCCAACAACACTTATAACAGAACAAACTTGAACGTGTGTGGCAAAGTTGGGTTTGTGAAAAAGTTTCAGTGTATAAACTGCAACTCTCCAGCTCAAAGCAAGACCAGTGATTGGTTTTTCCCTGCATCTGTGTTTCCTTTGGGGAAACTAATGGTTCTTGCTGCTTAACCTGGCAGAAAAAACATTCTTTCAGTGGCATGCATAATTCATAGCACTATGACATCACAAGAGGTAGGAAGGCCACTTAAATGCATACGGCACACACTTTTATTGTCAATATTTAATTGTAAAGAGGTTCAATTATTCACATTGACCCTGTTTAGGGGACAGAAATAAAGAATGAATGGATGAGATGATGGGAAGCGTACAGTATGTTGGTGAAGTGTCTGTGCCATCGTGGATGCAGAGGCTGTACCAGTCTGTCTCACTCTCTTTGCAAGATCAGTCTTGCACGATTAAAAAACGATATGAAGAAATGAACAATTTTTTAATTTGATTAACAGTTAAATACCGTACACTGGAGGAGACTAGTCTCTAAAGCTTAATTGTTACTTGCCTTTTACAAAAGCACAGATTAGTCTCATCCGCCGCACATTTACTATACAGCTGAGCATATTTGTATATGTAAAATATACACAAGAGCACTTTTTAGAAGATTGTAATTACAGACATCTGTCTATTAAGTTTACATATTCCACATTATGTGAGTTGCCTTGTCTCCAAACGACACTGTAATAATTTAATAATATTGCACTTTTGCACCTGGTATTTTTAGATTCAGCTACAACTTAGTTACTAAACAAAAATCAATAGAAGATTCTAAAAATGTGTTCTGGCTTCACCCTGCTATTCAAATCCCACAGTGTGTGACACGCAAACACACACAGCACAGATCACAAGGCAACTCAAATATGAACTCTTCAATTTCACGTTATGCTACTTTCTTCCACACAAATATGTATTTTCTAATCTTTCTCTTCTGAGTCAGCTTGTAGACTTTTTTTTTAAACACACAAAGCAATGATAACCAAAAAGCTGTTTAGAGAAGACTGAGCTGCACGTGCCTTCAAACATTTCGTATTTCTGATTTCTGGTTAACAGGGTTCTTTAAAAATTTCCCGTTTAAAAAATAATAACAATAAGCCTAAAAACTGCCTTCGTGCTAAAATGATTGATTTCAAATTTTTCAGGAGACTTGTGTTTCTCATTGGCTTGCCTTAGGTCATAATACGTATTACACGGTGGTCACTGACACTGTAGGGTTGCAGATGTTTCACTGAAGACGTGCAAGTCTGACATGAGCCTAAATATAACTCCACACGTGTGTGTGTGTGGCAGCTGTTTAGCTCTTACTGATTTTAATTTCACATTAATTTTCCACTGATTTGAATTAGACAGTGAACCTACGCGATAGACGTAATAACAAGTGAAACAACCCATTAAGTTATAAATGGACTGTGGAAAAAATTTGCTTTACTTTTTGCATTGTTTTAATAAATGTTGTCTATTTTAATTTGTTCCTTGTTTTTGGGTAGGGGGGTTTGTTGGGTAGATGTGAGTGGAGAATAAAGTGCGAGTGTGTGGGTTGTTGTTGAATGGAGTGGGTGTTTACATTGTTTCCTGTGAACTAAAGTTGTCCCTTCCTGTGGATTTTTTTTCTTTCTCACTTTAATTAAAAGACACCGGGCTGTGCTTCTCTCCATCATTCTGTCTTCCTCCCTTTCTGTCTGTCTGCTTGACTGACAGCCATCTTACATCCCGCTCCTCCTGTACGTTCTGTTCTGTTCCTTCACAACTCAATGGAGTGTTTCCGTACCTAAACTGTGCTGCTCCCCGTTCCTGAATCACTGCCGCCCTGCCTCATGCATTCTCCACGGAACATTGCCATCAATCATGCGTGGCGGCAGTGGCCTAGGGACTAGCTGTCAATCTGCGTGTGTTTGTATGAGTGTGTGTACTTATGAAGCAGAGACAGAGTATGTGTGTGTGCCTATCTGGACTCAAACGGGAAGCTCCATTAGGGCCTGTGCCACAACAATAGAAGAGTAATGGTGTGTGTGCATGTGTGCGTGTGCGTGACTGAGGTTGATGTCTGCTGTCATTCCAGTACAGGGCAGCAAACACACTGGCTGGCAGCTCTGGGTGAGGTAACACAAAAGTCTGCAAGCATCATAGCTAAGGGGCCACAGCACATCGCTCTCTATCTCTCTTCCTTCCTTCCTTTCTTCCTTCCTTCCTTCCTCAGCTGTTCTTTTAACATTTTTCACCCGATCTTATCTCTCACTCATAACTTTCTTCCACTATCTGAGACATCTTGTAGCCTTTCTCAGCACTACTTTAAATGTGCACTGCACTATGTTTTCTTATTTTTTTAGTTTTCTCCTCCTTTTCCTTGTTGTTTTGCAGCATTTTGGCTAAAAACGACATTCTAATGCTATGAATTCATCACCGCCATCACTCAGGATGCTGTGTAAGAGACCGTAGGGAACTATAGGAGCATGACATAACAGGTCCATGAAACATTTATGAAGAAAGAAGGCTAGAGGTTGCAGTTGTGGGGACTGACATATCTCCCCGCATCGAAACCGAGGGAACCTTGAGGAAATGTGCCGTGACAACTTCATGATGTCAGCTAACCTAAACACTATGCTCTTTGCCAAAACTGGTGCCACAAAAACACGCTGACAAATTTAGTACAAGCTCGTCACTTAAGGATTTTGCACGTATCTAAGCCTTGCACATGCTTGTGGGTGACATATTTTAACACATATATATTTTTAGGGCAAACCTGAGTCACTACCTTACCTGCCTTTGCATACCAGGAGATGAAAAATGGCCATTGTGCAAAAGAAACAAGATTTTCTTCAGCGTCTTAAACTGACCAATTTGCTGATGCCTGGTCTGCAATCGCTCCTTTTTTAAATTGAATTAACTTTCTTTAAATCAGTCATTCAAATAATACATATTTGTGCAACAATGCGATTACAGTTGCACTGATGAATAAGATCAAATAATTGCCGAGCTCTAATCTCATTCAATTCTACTGTGCAAACTCCATCTGATGAGGAAGCTCGCGTAATATAACTGAAAGCAACAGATCAGTTACTAATGGACCCAGTGGGCTCGTAGTTCTGCTCTCTGTTGCTTCCTCGGACAAGAATAAACACTTAATCTCAGAAGTGCCTGAAATGCATCTACACTTTCATGTCAATTGCCAAACTCCATCTGAAGAACATTTGGTATTCTATTCTATTCTATTCTACTCTATTTGTTTTTCTGACCTGTAGCAAGCCCAGGGGAAGGTGAGACAGAGACAATGGCAGGGTGGCAGTAAACTTGTTCCTGAAGTTGTCATCTGTCACCACACTGGAGGGGCCACAGAGATGCTGTCAGTCAGCCTGGGATGCTAGCACATGATCATCTGACATGCAGACAGGCACTGTGTTTGTGTGTGCGAGTGTGTTTGTGTGTGCCGCGATGTTTTTCTGTGTGGGTAAGACTGCCTGTCGCTGCCTCTGCTCTGTTGCAGAGAATGCTCTTGTTGACTTCTCACTTGGTAAACAGAGGGATCGTAAATCCACAACACAAAAGGTAGAAGGCAGGGAGGAGAGAGGAGAGGGAAAACGAACTTCCCCTGGCAAGTTTCCCACACTGTCAGAAAAAAAATGGCAGACAGGCGGCAAGAAGGAGAGGCAGAGTGAAACGGAAGCAAAGAGGGACTTGAATTAAGGGAGAAGTTTTGCAGAACTTGAATGAAGTGTCTATTACATTATCGAGAATGTGAGACGATTTAGCGAAAATCTACTGCATCCGTGCCCTCACACATGCAAACACTATTCTGAGCAGTGGGGAAGGATGAATCTAGAGGGGTAAAGGCAAAATGAATCTGACTGGGGGCCCAAACGCTTTCTAGGTTTGATGGTAGCACACGCACTAAATGGAACTGCATACAGCGATAACATGCCACCCCTATGGCTGAAGAGCACACACACACATAAAACCAGAGCTTGTGGCGAGTGGCTCAAGTCTGCTGATAAGACAGAATGGAGCACTTCAAAGTAGCGATACTTTCAAGATTAAAAACAAAAAAAACCCCACACATACACAAAAACAACCCCCACTAATAGAGCCTCACTCAAAATGGCTGCCAGGGACCCACACCACGATCTACAGCTAATGCTTCACATGCAGACACATCCCTGCTCAGCCCTGTTGGCTTTCCAGTTGCATAATCATGCCATCCCTCTGCTGAGCTCTAAGGCACCTGCAGCAAGTTTTCCAATTACATGCTTCTTTCTTAATCAGAGGAAGCTCCCTTGTTCAAAGCAAAAAGCTAACGGGACAGACCAAATTGTCTTTTTTAACCCTTTTTTTTTAAGTTTTAAAATATAAAGAATCATCAGCACATTCCTTTAGAGCCTCAATTGCTCCTTTTCCAGGCAGGCTATAAACTTATGTCAGTTATATGAGCACTGCGATGAAAATTTATCTATAAGGCATCTAGTAAAATACAATGAATATATTTGAATGGGAGTTGTTTGCTTTGCCCCATATCTTTCAAAATTAAGGGCAATCCTGGCTGGCTTGCAAAGGTGAACCCAGGCACAGTTCAACTGGGCATGTTGGGTATGATATGCATGTAGCGTGATCGCTATCCAAGCCCAAACATGGATCTACAATGCTTCCTCGATATGGCTGTATTGTTGTTAACTACAAATATGAGCACAAAAAGCACATAAGGTCGTGAAACTTGTACTCTAAAAGCGTATTTTTTTTCAGCCCTGCATTTGTGTTTGTGAAAGAGAGAGAAAACAAGCACAAGACAGGAATCCATACGCTGAGCCAAGCTGATGGAGATTTGGGCCTAGATCTTCGAGGCCAGTGTGAAAGCAGGCCAGCAGTGGGGTCGGGAGGGGGACCAGTCTTTCTAAAGGATGGTACACGGCAACAAGTCTCAGTACTCCGTTTTTTGACCTGCACATTTAATGTCAAAATGTCAAAAGTAAAATCCTAATGCACATATGGGGACATGCTCCGATAACTGCTATTGTTTCTGTTTACTTTCTGCTGGGCTGTGGATTTCCCTTCCACTCTATTGTCCAAGCTAGGCCTGCTTAATTTGGCATCTGCTCTTTGGCAGGAGGAAAGCAGTGCTGAGGCCAAATGCACGCAGAGGGCCTGGCAGAGGCTATCCAATCGATAAGGACACACTCCAGGCAAGGAACAGGTGCAGCAGACTCTCTGAAGCAGAGCTCAGTCTCTGCTGAGATGGCTGTGCTGTAATGTTTTTGGGAGTGAGGGAGATAGGCAGCGATTCAGGAGCCGGTGAAAGATGCAGGTGTAGAAGACAAGAGTGGACAAATTCCTCAAAGTTACTATCTAATAAAGCATTTGATATTGGTGTACAAGAACGGTGTTATGAAGAGAGCGTAGAAATGATCGGTTTACAATGTACTATCTAAAACTACGTAGACATAAGTAACAGTTATATTCAGTAAAAATGACATATACCTGAAAATGCTTAGATGCTAGGACTTTTCACTTGAAAGCTGCGTTGTAAATTACTTTTACAAATCTTTCTACAAAGATGGGCTCAAAAGATATCAAATTATAAAGTTGTCCCTTTCTAAACAATCATAAAACAAACTAAGTAACCTCCCTTCACTTTTGCAGAGCTGTGTTATCATGTGATGTGAATAACTAAAGGACCTAACAGACTCTCTCTCTCACACACACACACACAAACAGCTTGCTTTGACGGGCCAAAAATGTTCTGAGGGTTAGTCTAATCAGTGACCTGGTGGAAGATGGTCTCCACTTCAACCGCTAAGTATTTTTCTTTCTCCCCTTAAGCTGGCTTCCAACATTTCCTGCACTGCTAAGCACTGCTGCTTGATTGCAATCTGGTGTCAAGGAGAAAAGGAGAGGAGGGAAGAGGAAGAAGGAAGGGGAGGAGAGGAGAGGAGAGGAGAGGAGAGGAGAGGAGAGGAGAGGAGACAAGAGAAAAGGAAAGGAAACAAGAGGAAAGAGGTGGACTTCCTTAGGAAATGTAACTATGCAATTTCAGCCATTAAGAGTTCAAAGGTCAACCTTTACATCTTGTTAACCTGACAGTATTGAAAGCAAGGTCATCTTTATATAACAGAAGTAGTGTTTAATTACTCTCAAGGACAGATCATTTTGACTCTCCGGTGTATATTGTGTTGCCTAATGGTTAAACCACACATTTTATTTTATTTTCTACTTATCTATTGCTTAAAAGCAACGTGCCAATGTGAGAATTGTATTTTTATTACTAAAACACTTGGAAGTAACTGTCAAACAATATGCTGTCTTTTTGTCTTCTAATTAACTTTTTTTTTTCTGGAGCACTGCTCTCCAGTTGCCAGAAAAAAAACAATCCACCAGGATTACTCCAGAAAGTTTCGCGCAATGTTTCTTTTTTTAAAACCGATTTCAGTGTGTTGCATCTATCCCATAGAATATGCAATCAGACTGTCAGACATGAAATTAGGACCTCGGGTAGATCACAATCCTAAAGAGCTGCGAGTTAGCACTAGAAAGAGTATATATAGCACTTGTGAGAGTGCAGTAAGGTGGAAAAAAAAACCCCTGCACAAGACAAAATGAGAAGAGAGTGAAGACAAGTAAAACAAAGACAGAGAAGGCAGTGCTTCTTAGTTTTAGCCATGTTTTTCCCTCCTACCCCGTAGATACAGATAACATGAATAATTTTGTGACTTTGTTGGGAAAACTTTTTAAAGTGTGGCAAGGCAGACTGGAGGTGATAAATTATTCAAATGTTTCATCGGAGCCATGCCGCTTGCGTAGGGCAAGTCTCTATAATATGCATGTAAGAAGACGTGATGAAACAACTCCATAAACAGTAGAGAATGAGAGAACGTTTGGGGATTGTGAGGGAGGAGAAAAGGGTGATGCAGAGACAAGTGACTTTGACTTTACATAGGCATTCAGTAGGACTCTATAATATATAGATCTAAAGGACTCTCAATGAAATAGCGCTGTGTGATGTGGGAACCGGTTGGGAGCAGAAAAGGAGGACAGATTAGGCGCTAGATAAGGAAGACAGAGTGAAAAACAGAGGAAAAAAACACTGAGTGAAAGAGAAAGACGTATGAGCAGGATGGAGGAAATGTTAAGAGTCCTGTCATTGTGAGGGCATGTGTTTGTGTAAGAGGCAGGGAGAGGAAGAATGTCGATTTAACAGAGAGAAGTCCAAACATTAACAATAAATGCAGAGGGCACAGTTTACTTTCTCGTTAGGTACCAAGGGAGAAATAAAATATGCATTTCAAAAAGAAAAATTTCTGCTCCGTGTTACATCAATGACGCGACAGAGAAAACCTGCACATCATATGTTAGCCCAAGCTGAACTAAACCTGCTTTATTTGTTTCTCCCCTGCGATCCTCTTTAAATCCGTCAATGCGATATATGAAACTAGACCTGACATTGTCAGCACCGGGGTAAATAAACATGACCTTTAAATACCTCAAACATTTCAGACTTCTGCATATTGTGATAATTTTCTAACATATGACTCGAATTAAGACATGGTATGTATATATGATAGAGAAAATATTAATTTAGGTACTCAAAAATGTTTAGGTCTGGTATCCATTGTGTCATTGTTCACGTGTTCGTTGTGGACATTACTGGTGATGGAAGCTGTGTTGAACGGCAATCTTTCCAAATGCAAATGAATAAATAAATAAAATCAAACATGGTTATATATGGGGATTATATTTCGCATAATATAAATCTTTCTCTTGTACCGCCCTGTGATCCTTCCCAGTGAATCAAATCAAACACACTCAAACTGCTGCATAGCTAACAAAAGCTAGCATCTAACTAGCATACGTGGCTGATGTTGACTTCAACACAACCTCCTCACTAGCTTTCTGTGGCTTTTGACCAAATATATTTGTCAGAGTTCATGCTTCTTTTGTCTTTAGGGTGTAGTGAAACGGCGAGGCTGAAAGAAAAATAGGCTAAAGACGTGTCTTTGCTGTTGCTTTGTCCAAGCAGGTGAATATAACAGCAATCAATCACTGGAGGAGAACATCAACAACCGCTCCATCGTCTGAAAACGCAGCTGTCTTTTTCTTATTCGTGACTGACGTCATTTATACGTCATCAGTGTTTCTGCAATTGTTCCCCCTGCCAGTGGAGGGAGCAAAAAAAAATCCACACTGCATGTTTAGCTGCTAGGTTGTTTTACTAGTGTACAATGACCTCTGACTGCACAGTAGCCTAATTCAGCATGCTAAAATAATATGATTATAATATTTTTTTTTTTTTTAACCACGGCCTAATACAAGTCTGTTTATCTTTTCCATTTTTGCTTTAAATAAGAGTACTTTTACACGAGTTCAGTCTTTCAGCATACCGTCCCTGCCCTGTTGTTCACATTGAAATGTGTGTTCCAAAAGCAAACAGTGCAAGCACTTCAGACTGAATTCTTTTAAACCATTTGCCTTTTGTCATCCGGACACAACAAAGTAATTGGTTCTCTCTGCGTTGTACCCCAATTACACTCAGCTCTCAGTGGCCTACCTCATCCTTCTCTCCGAGCATGGCCCATTTCCTGCCTCATTTTATATCTTAAGAAGTCCATATGAGCCGAAACAAAAACAAGGCGCGCATTAAGCCACATCAGTAATGAGTGGAAACCCTCAGAATGGCTCTTTTTCTTTGGTCTGTTTCCTGGACTGACTAAGAGGCATGTGATCATACTCACAGCAGTATATGCTGAATGCATTTAGTTAGTGAATAAAATGGTCGAATACCTTCTCTAGTTTTGGAAGGCACGAAGGGCAAAACACTGTACCAAAATGCAACAAAATAAAAATTTAATGAGCTATTGCCTCACTTTAAGAAGAATGAGAGACTGACTCGTGCAGTTAAGCCAGTTAAATTATTTCTTGACTTCACTGAGTGACGGAGTGAAGCGAGGAGGAAAGTAAAAGTGCGGAGCAGCATTGATTGTATGTATTTATCCCCCGCTGGTCAGCAGTCTGGCTTGTTGCTGTGCACTGGAGGTCATTCTTCACATTGAATCTCCATTGATCTCCTCTTTAGAGCCTCCTGAGACACCCCGAGCTCTATTATGAGAGTGTTCACACTCACCAATAAACACGAATGCACGCTCATGAATAGAGAAATAAACCCGTACTGTAAGTACATTAGCACATGGGTATGGATATTATTATGCAAGTCTAAACATACACATAAGCATATTTTTACACCATGGCCCCCTTCCACATACAGCACACTGATCGGTAGAAACCAAGTTTAATGCTGCCTCTCTCTATAATTTCTTGTACTGTGCCTCCTAACTGCTTGTAAGAGCATGCGTTAATTCAGACATCATTTAATAAGACATGCAGCCAGACTGCCTTGACCACTCCATAGAAAGGTGCTGAAAGGCAATTACGCTGGGCAAATAGCCCTTCAGGCTCCAGGGGCCTAAGCCCTTCCATCCAGAGGGAAGGAAGAGGGGAGGGTGTACTCTAACCTCACACCAGAGTTATATGAGTCACCCTCGGTTAGATAGACAGAATTCCTAGTGCTTTTAAACAGATACAGCAATTCTATTTAAGGTGACTCATTGTTAACCCTAATGAGTCACCTTATCAGCTGGATTTATGACCCTGTATCGAAATGCTTTGACCTTTATTTGACCTGATCCATGTATGACCCCACCCCCTACGCTTAATCATGTAAAGAATTGTGATTGCATCTGTTATTTCTGACAGGAAAAAAAAACACAAAAATGAACCAGGTTTGCGGTGCCCAAAGAATTTAAAAGCTGCACTGGCTGGAAAAAGTGTCCTTTTGTGTACTCCGGTGTCAGGCTGTAATCATCTGCTGTAATACAAACAACCTGTCTCTCAAGACATATATCTATTAAAATTTAAACTGCTTTTGTCTTTTAAAAGTAATAGTTAGCTTTGCGCTTTAGCACTGACACAGGGAAATTGCAGATTTTAGTCAGTTTGCATGGTGAGAACATTTGGGAGCAGATACATATGAATGGATAAAAAGCAAACAAAAAAGTGCATGTAATGGCTTAAAGTGTGTTCAGATTGTCATCTTATATGGATGTGAAAGCACCATCAGTTCCCCCGTCTTCCACATACTCCTGGCTCCACTCAAGAGGAATGCATTATGATTTGTTAAGCAGCTGGGGAAACTAAAGAGAAAGCTGGCAAGTGGTACATTAAGAGCCACAAGGCATTTACGGCATTACATCATTGGAGATAGTATTCTTCTAAAGGTAGAGATCAAGGTAGCCTTTATGATATCTTTCTCATTTACGCGTAGAGGAATCTACTGCCATCTGACATCCACAACTTCAGTGGCAGTGGTATATGTAGGACCAGCTGTAAACGTTTTTCTTTTTTGACTTCTGAAAACATGCAGATATCACAAGTGGGGTGGTGGAGGAACAGTCGTAATTGAGAATCATGACAGCACAGATGGTGCTTTCCTTTTTCTTCCTCTTCAAGTTATTTTGAACAATTAATTATTGGAGGCAGATTACTGCCTATAAGTATTCCTTATGTCACAAGAAAACTGTTTTATTTTCTTTAATGTTAGCATTAAAAAAGCCAAGGTAGTTCACTCGAAGATTTAAAAGAAATCACATCACGGGCTAGTCATCACTTTCAGTACCAAAGACATTTTCTAACCGCCATAATTTTCTTCTGGCTCACACATATAGTAACGTGAAATTGGAAATCATTAAGGGAAGATGAAAAAACGAGGTGGAGTGATGAGAAAGAGGTAGAGAAGGGAATCTTAGACTTTGGCTTGGACCTACCATTGTTGCCGAAGTCGAGCGAGTACTTGACCACGTGGTAGTTATTCCACACATACAGCAGGTTGTCTCTAGGGTTGTAATCCACTGCAGCTATGTACTGGTAGGAATTAGGGAAGGGTATGTTAACCGTCATTTCTTTCCCCTTATCAGTGTTGTACATGTAGTCAATCTTGTTCCCCGTGCCTTCGTTGTCATCATCTTCATAGACGGTTTTGACAACATAAAGGACTCCGCAGATCATGAACGCATTGGAGGCAGAGCGCTTGTCGTAGCTCGTGTCCCAGGAGCCTTCGATGCGCAGGGTGTAGGGATTGAGCTGGCTCACCACGATGCGCCCATTGTTCTGCTCCGTTGCGTAGATCACCCACAGACCGTTCTCATCCACCGCCAGGTCAATGTCCGACTTGCCCCCCCAGCGGTAGGGCGACGTGTCGTGGTAGTTGGCGTTGGCAATAATCGCCTCACCGCTCTTGATGCGCGTGCGCAAGTCAAACTTTACGATGTTGCGGGTCCGCTCCTTGTTGAAGAACAGCGCACCGTCATAGACGACAAAGCCAGTACCGTCCACGCGATGCGGCAGTTTGTATGTGGTGGTGGGACGGCCTGCGATGAAGTCCTCCTTCGATGAATACTCAGTCAGCGTGTCCGTGCGGTATGGTGTCCAGGGCATGTAGTAGATCTTGTCAGAGGCCTGCAGCGGGTCTTTGCACCAAGCACCAGACTGATGGTCCGATTCAAAGAGATGTTCGCTTTGGTAAACTCCCCGAAGAATGCCGGGGCACAGAAACACTGAGGAACAAAAGAAAACATTTTCACATTAGATAAGTTTAAATTACACGGCTGATGTAAAATGTCAACTGTTCTCAGTAGAGTTCCTGACAGAGCTTTTGAAATGTTTGCCTCCATTCATACGTGTTTCTAAAAAAACATAACAGAGTATTTTAACTTAACCACCGGTGAGTGATGATGACATGATAGGCTTACTGTGTTGTGATTTGGATGTTGTATAGTCACTGTCATTGTTAAGCACAGCAACAGTATGCCTTCTATTCAACAGATAATACGATGCTCTCACAGCGAAAAGATGAAGAGAAAATGGCACATTTTGTTCTACTTCCACCCTTTCCCTCTATTCCCATTTCTCCCTCCCTCCTCAGCTCCTCATTAGTCTCACAGCTCTTTCTTCCTTTCTCTCCCTTTCTATTTCTGTCAGGAACAACCAACTGTAGAACCAAACACATCTTTTATCGTCTGCTGTTTTTGCAGTTGTTACAATAATTCTTTTCCCACTCCACGCTCACTATTCTCCTCTTGGAATACTGGGGTCATGTTTTATGAGGGATGTGGGAGAAGTAGTAAATTCTGGGAAGCCAGTGCGACAAGAGTCATTGGAACCTTTGTAATTCAACTGGAATGTTGTCACATAAGCATGCATATATAAAAACTTAAACACCCAGCACGCCCCTGCGGGCGGTTTATCCTTCAAGCTCGGGTCCTCTACCAGAGGCCTGGGAGCTTGAGGGTCCTGCGCAGTATCTTAGCTGTTCCCAGGACTGCGCTCTTCTGGACAGAGATCTCCGATGTTATTCCCGGGATCTGCTGGAGCCACTCGCCTAGCTTGGGAGTCACCGCACCTAGTGCTCCGATTACCACGGGGACCACCGTTACCTTCACCCTCCACATCCTCTCGAGCTCTTCTCTGAGCCCTTGGTATTTCTCCAGCTTCTCGTGTTCCTTCTTCCTGATATTGCTGTCATTCGGAACCGCTACATCGATCACTACGGCCGTCTTCTTCTGTTTGTCTACCACCACTATGTCCGGTTGGTTAGCCACCACCATTTTGTCCGTCTGTATCTGGAAGTCCCACAGGATCTTAGCTCGGTCATTCTCCACCACCCTTGGGGGCATCTCCCATTTTGACCTCGGGACTTCCAGGTTATACTCGGCACAGATGTTCCTGTACACTATGCCGGCCACTTGGTTGTGGCGTTCCATGTATGCCTTGCCTGCTAGCATCTTGCACCCTGCTGTTATGTGCTGGATTGTCTCTGGGGCATCTTTACACAGCCTGCACCTGGGGTCTTGCCTGGTGTGATAGACCCCAGCCTCTATGGATCTTGTACTCAGAGCTTGTTCTTGTGCTGCCATGATTAGTGCCTCTGTGCTGTCTTTCAGTCCAGCTTTGTCCAGCCACTGGTAGGATTTCTGGATATCAGCCACCTCCTCTATCTGCCGGTGGTACATACCGTGCAGGGGCCTGTCCTTCCATGATGGTTCCTCGTCTCCCTCCTCTTTCTTGGGTTTCTGCTGCCTGAGGTATTCACTGAGCACTAGGTCAGTTGGGGCCATCTTCCCAATGTATTCTTGGATGTTCCTTGTCTCATCCTGGACTGTGGTGCTGACACTCACCAGTCCCCGGCCCCCTTCCTTCCGCTTAGCGTACAGCCTCAGGGTGCTGGACTTGGGGTGAAACCCTCCATGCATGGTAAGGAGCTTTCTTGTCTTTATGTCAGTGGCTTCTATCTCCTCCTTTGGCCAGCCTATTACCCCAGCAGGGTACCTGATCACGGGCAGGGCGTACGTGTTGATGGCCCGGATCTTGTTCTTACCATTCAGCTGACTCCTCAGGACTTGCCTGACCCTCTGCAGGTACTTGGTGGTTGCAGCCTTTCTAGCGGCCTCTTCATGGTTCCCATTTGCCTGCGGGATCCCCAGGTACTTGTAACTGTCCTCTATGTCTGCAATGTTGCCTTCTGGTAGTTCAATCCCCTCAGTTCTGACTACCTTCCCTCTCTTTGTTACCATCCGACTACACTTCTCCAGTCCGAATGACATTCCAATGTCATTGCTGTATATATAATATATATATATAATATATATATAATATATATATATAATATCCCCATTGAGTTCCTGATGAAGGCTCTTAGGGTATGTGTTGTGTGTGTGTGTGTGTGTGTGTACAGAGCAGATCCACATAGAGTTGCCAGATGTGCACTGTGGCTTTCCCATTCTCTCAAATAATATAATTCCAGATCCCACGCATGAGGCTCTGACTATTGATTGAATTTTCACTGGCTATCTGTTTTCATTTCATGAGGGAAGCATTTTAAATATTAAACGTCCACGTAACTCTCTGATCATTGGCTCGTCACAAAAACGTGCTCGGCCCATTGGAGAGTTCGTTAAGAAGCATTCTACACATACCGTGGAATAACGTGAGCGGAGTGTGTCTAATGAGAACCAGTAGTTCTAAATTGCTTCTATATGCTGAGATCAAGCTGTCTTAATATAGCAGCAGTGACAATGAAAGAGATGTCATGCTGCCACAAGGTACAAAACGCTTCAAGCGCTGGCATCAAAAAGTGACGCCCAATCCCGGATTTTGAGCATGTGCGAATGTGGGCGTGCTTGCTTCACAGACTTACCTTTTTGTTCTACTTCTGCACCAGCCATAGGCAAAAGATTTGAAGAAAAAAAGAAAGCACAAGAGCGAGAAAGAAAGAGATAGAGACAAGAGACAAAAATAGATTAATGATGCAATAATAAGGAAATCATGATAATACAATCTCAGATCTCCATAATCGGCCTCATATTTCATTCTAACCTTGTGAGAGTGCCAGGATGCTCTCCATGTGTGATTGGTAATAACATTACATAAGCGTCTGAGGAGACTGCACTGCAATGGGGAAGCTATTTGACAGTATTCAACTCACATATGTTGCACACGCGCATGTGGGCAGACAGAGATGCACATGTAAGGCAGACACAGAACGAGGGAGGGAAGACAAAATGAGAGCAAACACACAGGAGCATGGCACAACACGCTCAAGCACACATGTTCACGCTGTCCGCGGTGGTCCTCAACCCGGTGCAGGACAAAACAGAGCAATGCAAAATGACCTGAGATAATGAGCTCTTTAATGTATGCTAATAGCGGCGGCGCAATGAAAACCAGAAAATTTATTTGATTACTGGGATTGTTTTTCAGTGGACCAGCCAAAACTGCCACATTAAAATGCTTTCTGGTGCACGGTGGGTGAGCTAATGCTTGGTGTATGTCATGTCATCTTGTGTGCCTCTGAAAATGAGAGTGAAGGCATCTCTTGGGCAAGCAGGAGCATACTAAAAGAGCTGGCTTGCTTCAATCCCAACACCGGTTCCCAGTCTATTACATTCAAAGCATTATCCTTAAAAATCTGCGAGGATTGTTCATGTTGCCCGGCAATGAAATGTGCACAATTGCCTGGAACCTCTTAAACATATGAATTCTATTCCACCTTGGTCCCAGAGGGACTGAGTGGAATGTGAACACGGCAGAAACTTAATCCTGCAGGCAGTGCCCTTGTGTCTTTCAAGACTTAGAGACCTGCTGAAGGGAACTAGTCCCATGAGAAAGGTGTGTGTGGGGGTGTATGTGTGGGTGTGGGTAGGGGAGAGGAGAGGAAGGCAGAGTCTTCAAAGGAAAAACATTTGGAAGAACTTCCAGGACCTCACATGTTTACATATATCACAGATGCACTACATACTGCACGCTGCATGTCTTAATTCTTTACTACATTAAACCCAAAACTTATCCCCAACCACAAGGCATACACAAACACATGTGGCACACAGAACACACACACACCTTCATACACAGGCAACCATTAAATCCTAAGCTCATGAAAAATGCATGGTAACTGGCGCGGCTTAGCACAACTCCCGATAAATAAGCAATCTCCGAAAGAAGATCATGTTAAACCTAAAACAAGTGTGTACATCCGCGTGTGCACGTGTGTGTGTGTGTCCCTGCGAGGTAAGATATAAAAAGGTTCGTCACAAGGAAACAGTTCCCTTGTGAGAAAATCTTGGAAAGAAAGCAGATAGTCTGTCTAGGCAGAGGGGTGTGCACGACGGATATTACACACACTCACTCACACCGGCATCCGTACATATAAATAACACAAAGAAAGGCATCGCGGTGGAGAAGACGAGGATTAATGACACCAAACAATGAGGCCTTCACATTACCTCAGGCTCTTACGGAGCCTCGCAGACACAGAGGAAAACACACAGAGTTCAAGGTTGCCAGCAACTAATAGATTTCAAATGAAAAAGTGTGGCAGCAACAAGTAAACCAAATGGCACACAAAATGTCAGACAAATGTCATTCAATTTGTACTGCTGCTCGTTGTTTCACCAGATTAATGGATATCTCTGTTGGTGAGCTCATTGCGGGGTTGTTCTGCGGTATCTCTCTTTTAATCTTGAGGACAAGGGTAAGAAATGAAAGTTTGTCATAACAGTCATTGATTTTTTTTTTCCTCTCCAGTGCAGACGGTCTGACAGAGCGAATATAGGGTGGTCGGATATTTATTGAAACCTCAAGGTTTTCTCAAGGGCAGCTCGAGCATGCAAGATGATGCAAGAGATGAAAAGTCTTTTGTGCTACTGCTAATTAAACTGCTGAGTGTAGCTAAAAGAGAAAGAGGAGGGAAAAATATGGACTTATGACAACTTGCCAGAAACGCGTCCTTGTTTCCAAGAAAACGTCAACAAGAAAGCATCTTCTCTCACACTGTGTTATTCATAATTGAATTCTGCAGAGGTAGCGGCGTATTTTTATCTATCCAGTATCTTTGACTGATCATTTGCAAAAACCACTAGGACTGCACTATTGAATATTTAGCTATGCAGCTACTGTGAAAAAACAACAACTAATTTATTCCTAGCATGGCTTTGAATGAATATTAGCAATAATGCAAACTGCAACGGTGTGTTGTGAGGATGTGTCGCCTGACTAGTTTGATTTAATAAAAATCATGTAATTATTCATTAATATCTTCAGTAAAATGGTCTGAAAAAATCTGTAATTATACAAACAGCGTTACACCCATACCTTGCATGCCTTTCGTTTTAGTTCATTTCTCTGTTTTCTGTTTCAATTTCTCCTACACCCACCGCACACACACACACACACACACACACACACACACACACACACACACACACACACACACACACACACACACAGAAGCTGTGTTAACCTAACTGTGCTGCTGTGTAAAGATAATTAGCATTTTTATTGAAAATGTATGGTTTATTAAGTAGGTATTCGTCTAGGAGGGAAGACAGTGTGTGCTCACAAGCGTGTGTAATGTGTGTGTATGCGTGGGGGGGCGCCGACATGCCCGTGTGCGTGTTTCTACAGACAACGAGTGGCGACAGCAGCCTTACCACTATCATCTCTGATCTCCAATCAGCTCAGCCGGCTAAAGCCCAAGGTCGTTTATGGGCGCAGACGTTTTCTACTTTCTTTCTCTTTTTCATTATTCTATTCTTTTTCTCCTGTCCTCTCATCCTCACCCGCTATTCTATTGCATTATTTCATCCTGTTCTTTCACCCCTCCCACTCGCCTCGTTCATTCTCTCCCACTACCTCCTCTGTATCTCTCCTACTTCCCCCAAACCAAACCCTGTCCACCTCTCACCCTGTGTCTTTTATCAGTTAATTCATTCTTTCTGTTCCCTGTCTGCTGGCCTCGTCTAACCTATTTCTCTCTCTATCTCTGTTTCAGCTGTCGCTCTGCCGTCTCTCCTTCTGTCTCATTGGTTCCTTTCCCATCTTCCCTTGCTCTCTCTGGGAAACAAAAAAAAATGCCTGCATATGTGCCCACATAAACACACACACGCATATACTGTACATGCATGTACAGAGAGAGACACAAACACACAAGCACTCCCCTCCCACAAAACATGCACATATACACACACACCCACACAAGGAAGCACACAAACAGGGCTTCTCATGTCACTGTGATGAAGTTATTCCAAGGGTCCAATCTGACAGAAGTCTTTAATTGGACAGACAAGAAGGTGATTTTATCTTTTAATTAGCTTTCCTATTGAGCCAAGTTCTATTGTCTAAAATAGACTGCATGGGTATTGCATAACATATCACTGGCTTTTCTGATTAATACACTAAATGTGGGAGTAGGCTAATTGCTTCATAACAGCAGCCAGGAGAGCCAGGGTATACCACATAAAGATGAGGAAACGGATAGACATAATCCTAAGTGTTCCTGGCTTTTTTAACGGACGAACATGAATGAAACAATACGTATCATGTGTCTGCTCTTCAGCAGCACACATTTGCTGAGATTGAATCTGTCCACGCACCAGAGTTGCCTTGGAGAAGTACTTTGTACAGCAGTGTGTTAATGTATGGATATTTATAGTCTGCCTGCAGTGTGATGAGCAAGTATACACAGGTGGCTAATTACTGCCAAAGCTAGCTGGCTAGTTTGGCACACGACTGCCACACACTCGTACCACAGAGAGTCGGAGAGAGAAAGAGACAGCACTTGATTGTAGCTTTGGACAACAGCCAAAAACCTACAGTGCAGTGGAGAGAGATGAGGAGTTTTGAGGGGTAGCGCAAGCCAAAAAAAATCCTTGGGAAAAAAAAAAATTAAATAAAAGGAGGCGAGATGGAGGAGCAAAATTTCCCTGAAAACTGAACCGCACATAATTAAATTACCTGTTTTACAACCCACTTTGAGAATTGTTTACTATATCTATGCAGAGGGAAACGCACCTACTCTACTCGATTGGCAGCGCTCAGGAAAAGTATGCCTGCGCTTTAAAGTCGATCGGCTCATTTCCTTTCCGTGGCGGCTGGCCTGTGATAAGCAACACCTGGCCTTACAGGTGACTGCAAGGGTTCAGGTGGTTACACTCAACAGACAGCACCGCCACCAGCGCGCTCGGCATCAGGGGAGATCTGCTCGAGTGGATCCCTTGACGTTATAGTTATCTGAGCGCACAAAAGCCAAGCCTGCTTATAAATGATGACATATTAAAAATGCAGCTGGTATTCATTTCAGAACAAATTTCATTACACTATCATATAGTGTATCTATCATAAAAGCCCCTCCTCTGTTGAGCCATCTTGATTTACAACACTTTGCAGATATTTCATCACTTATTGTCTAACAAAATGCATCTTTCACCACAATGCCGCTGGCAGCATTGATTTGCGGTGTCAAACGCGCCAGTGTGAATGTTGACAACTTGAAACTCCAGCCCAAATGTCAGGAGTGCCTTCTTCTAAGTTACAAGCAATATTATGACTTTTAAAAAAGAATTGATTTTATAAATATTTGATCCATTCCGTGTGAAGGTTATGTGAAAGGTTTCACTTTTTTTATACATCACATTTTTCCCCTGTTGGACTTTTCCCATGGCTAAGCACACACGCGAGCAAGGTAGTGTATCACACAGCTACCTGATCCAGCCTGAACTCTTCAGTCAGTACACAGCAGATGCTAATGTACTGTCAAAAGCTCTCTCTCTCTCTCCTTCGCTGTCTTTTTCTCCAGTGCATCACCTCCCTCTCTCCATCCCTCCCTCTGTTAGCTGAGCACGCTAATGACTTTGATTTCAGATACTGTGTATTTTCGCGGGGACACTGTTACCCTGACTGACCCATTGTTTATCAGATCCAAAAACACAACTCATCTCCTTTTGCACTCGGCCGTTTTTTAAATCACTATTCTTTACGCTGACAAATCCATTAAATAAGGAGCGCTGTATTTTCAAGCAGGTGTGCGGTTATATCAAATAAAAACACGGAACATGCAGACAAGTCTTGAATGAATGAGAGACGAGTGAAAACACACACTGCTGCAGAGTCTTTTTTGATGCCTGCGTGTATGTGCTGTGCGTGCGTGGTGGGGCATTAAGCAGGTATCAGGTTGTGTTTCCATCTGCTCCAGAGAGGGCTCTGATAGTCCTATTATTTAATCTGCTGGTCATTCTAGACGCCAGGCAAGAGCCGTTTAGCCAGACATAATTGAATGCTTCAGTGTGGGAGATCACCTTGGCCGTCTGTATGGACTGCGGTGCCAAGGCCGTAGACAAATCTAAAGTGCATCTGTTATTTCTTACTTTAGGAGGGCTTTTGCATAAAGCATGTGTGGGTTATGAGGGCAAAATCAAACTTCTTTACATCTCTTTGGAAATTGACTTTTTGATACAAAGAATGCAGAAATAAGCTTTTCAGTTCCAACTCTGTATGTCCTCTTGACTGTATTGCTTAGAACTGTTCTACCACAGTCATGTTTATAGCTTTACAAGCCAGACATGGCTTGTAAAGTCAGGTAATATGAAGAAGAAAACAATTAAAATTAATCTCCAATCCAACCTGACAGCAATGTTTGAAAATATCAAGCGGCGTTTGCTGATAAAATAATATTTTGGCATCGTTACTTTGTTCACCTGAAATTTTTACTTAATGATTAACATACCTCTTCTCATTTCATTGGAGGTGCAATGTCATTTTGACGCATTCTCTTTTCATCTTTTATGCTTCACCTTACTTCTGTCTGGTTTTGTGGGTTTCACATATGCAACTGCAGCCTGAACAAAGTACCTGTAGATGCCTGTTGTGATGGGGAAATGACTGAGGGGCTGGTATTCGCACGAGATTTAACTTTTTCATTAAACAGACACAACCAGCTGCATTCTAACTTTGCTGGAATGTACTGAAAAATAAACATCAAGGACAAAAAAAAAATCTAATCCACTAAGTCATCACGCTGATCCCTTATGCATTTGTTCTGAAGCGAGCTGTAACCCACATTCTAGTGGAAAAGATTTTTAAAAAGCCGCACGACTGTTTCACTCTAGTGAATTTCCCCTCTCAGTCTCTTACCACCTGGTCAAAGGTCACATCACCATCTGTAATCATCTGAGACTGCCCTTGTTTCTCATCCTTGCTACCTTTGACTTTCCCGCAGGGGGGGAGAGGCATAAAATTATAACTTCCACGTAAAGTTACTGTGGGATCAAGCTGCTGAAGTTTTTGCTGTGAATGCTGCTGCCTGGCATAACAAAAACTGCAATTTATTCATATACTGAAGAGTAGTGAACTATTTAAAAAAAAGAGAGAGCGAGAGGGTACTTACTGTAAGGAACACACTCATACTGGACTTCGAGGTATTTGTATGTGCCGGGGCAGGGATCGGGAAAGACGTCGGGGCCGGCCACCACAGCACACTGCGTACGGTTGTTGCATCTACATAGATAGATGGGATAGATGGATAGCGTCAGTTGAAAACATCCACAAATCAATTGAAAGACCTGTAACATGATACAATTCAGCGGCACCACAAACTACATTTTCCAAAATGATCGCGCAGCTGAATCAGCCTTCTCTAAAAGGTTTAAAACAAAAACGGAACACCACAGCCATCGAGGAGCCAGGATTTATTGGAGGGCTGTTGTACTGGAGTTGCATCATTTTTTTTTTCAGCTGGAGCCCAAGCACGCTACGCCGCAAAACGCATATCCTGATATCATGTGATATAATGTAGAGCGAGATCTATTTTATCCGCCGAGTCATCCTGACACTCGAGAGTCTTCTGTGCTTAAGGACCCTTCATGTTGACACTAGAGCAGATGATACGGCCTTACCCGGTACCTGAAGTGAACATAACAGTAATGGATTCACCGAGTTCACTTGTACACAAAGGTGGCCCACAATGGATACAGAAGTGCTGTGGCACAAGGACACTTCTGCGTTGAATGTATGTGGGTGTCTGTGTGTACCTGCACGAGTGTGTGAAGCACTGACGGCAATAACCTATACCTTTAAGATTATTTTGCCCCAGACTTTAGATAATTAATTCTAATTACCAGGGGGCCCTCTCCTCTGACACACAAAAAGTAAGTATTACTCACTCTTATTAACACAGGTTATGCAAGGCAGCACACGATGTAGTATATACCCTGTGTGTCTTTTAGGGTTTCTGCTTACAGGTGTGTATATGAGCACCTGTGAAAATACATACGTGTCAGTTTCACTGAACATTTGAAAGCTGCTCGTCACAACCACAAAAGATTTGCTGGTGCATATGTTATGATGATGCATGCATGTAATAACATAAAACGCACACTTTATCTTTATCTTCCAAGTTTAAACGAGCTACAAAAGCACACAACTGAAACATATTTCTTATACAAGAATAGCAACAACAGACAAATGAGAAAAAGCTATTTTTAAAATGCTTTCATATTAATTAGCACAACTTCTCTTTCCCTCTGTGCACACCTGTCATACAGAAGACATTTACATTCAAAACATTCAGATTCTCCCATTGAGATATTTTTAATGAGCATACAGAACCCCCCAAGTCACTTTTCCTACAATACCATTCAACAATTTGCATAATGAAATATTCATAGGAGCTAATTTAATTATTAGTTCAATATTCACATGTAACACAGAGAACTAATGTAGCCTAGAAAGAACTAACTGCCTTAATTTTTTTAGCTCGGCGTCTCTCGCTGACCAGCGTGTCTCAGATCACGTGAGGGTTTATTGGAATTTGTGATGGTTTCAAAGTCTTTGTGTTGTGAAGTCTGTCATAATCTAACAATACCCACCCATCTTCTCTCCCTCCTCTCTTTTTTCTCGCCTCTGTGCTTTTTAATTTCTTGCCCTGGTACCTTCATCATCGGTCACCTGTCATCAGTGCGAGCTGTGGGCTGAGGGGGGGGGGCAGGGGACACAAAACTGACACAGTGCCACAACTTTGCTCACAGCACCCACCAAAGGTCACGAATGGCTGGCACTCACTGGTGAATCAGAGCACAAAACTCCCTTTAACGACCTCACATAACTTTCTAAAGTTAAAAAAAAAACCCAACAACTAGCCGCTAGTTATGATGTCTTCACACTGAAGAGACACAGTGGCTGAGAAAGCTCAACATAAGAAAAGAGATGGAGCCAGCCAGGAATTGCTGTGAATCTAAGCTTATTTGCTGAAAGCACAAATGAATAGCCAACTTTAATAGCTTCAAAAAGTCACAAAACGCATCTATCTTCTTATCACGTGGGCAACTTAGAGCTCGTGTCTGGAAATATTTGCGGTGCTAGAGATGTCAACTTGATGAATGTTTTCTTAGTTATGTTATGTTTCGAGTGTTTGCATGTGTTATCGTGGGCTGCGGCACTTTGAACTCTCCGATTCACTGAAGTGACAACCCGTCTGAAAAAAAAGGAGTAAAATATTCCCATAAATGTTTATGTTTCATGTCTAAGTCCTGTAAGATTTCCATATCTCACACGATGATTTACACATGGAAGTGACATCACCTTTGATCACCTGTAGAATTATTTTGTGCCAAAAAGTGCAAAAAAGGTGCCACTTTCATGAGTAAACCATAATATGAGACACAAATATTATAGAAAACACATAATAGTGAAAACATTAAAATCGAACAAGTTTTTTTTTCTGTTTCTTGTACATATTGTTAAAACTAACAACTGAAATCAATATATATATGTAATTTATTACACTATATAGTGTAATAAATTACATTAAATCATGTATGCCTGATCCAGGGAACACGGGCTGAAGAAAACAACAGATAAAAATGAGTTTAAGGAAAAACTGAGAGACATGTTAGGCTTTGCAGTAGCCATGGGTATAGGTAATTGTCAATATATTTCTGCTTCAGGTAAAAAAAAAAATGGCTCAGGGCTCTCATGGCTGAATCATGAGCACTGAAGGTTATGGACTATTATTTTAAATAAAAGCTATCGAGCAAAGATTTGGCATAATCTTCTCTTGCGAGCTATATCTCTCTGCTATCACTCCTTCTTTCTCTGTCTATTTCTGTCTGCACTACCTTTTTTCTTCCTCCCCACACTCTCTAAGCCAAGATAATAAACCAATTTCTTTTTTCAGCCTTTGTCCTCATCCTTCCCGCCTAGGAATTATTCCTCACTGTTCCTCCTTCTTTGTCTCTCATTCCAACTGGCTGTTTTTTCCGTCTGTTTATCTGTCTTAAACCCACTTAGCTGCAGTTTCCTAAGTCACACCCAGATATATGTGGTAGGCCGCTTATTGCTGCTGCCGTTCTCTCTTTTTCTCTCCTTTCTCCCTGCTTAATACTTTTCTCATCCCCGCCTCCCTCAGGGCGTCATCTCCAGCCTCCCCCTGTTTCTCTCTCGATCCCTCCATCCTTAGTAAAGCCTCTGCTGACGTCACCGTTCTGTCTGAGCCAGTAGTCTGAGTCAGGTCCAAAAAAGACTCCCTTATGTTCCCAGTACCTCCATCTCATTCTTTATTTGTCAACATTACTCTCATTTCCTCACTGCCAACATGTTTATCCAGAAGCCTAACAAAACACGAGAACATCAGCAAAAATGTACAATTCCTGTCCTCTCTGCATTGTGACCCATGATTAATGGAGGAGATGCAGAACATGCGCACACACACGCGCACCTTTAGAATTGTTTTTTTTTTCCCAAACACCAAAATGGCTCTATATATTTTTTTCTCTGTGTTTTTCTTAGAGTTGGCAGAAAAGCTCCTTTTTTTTAATTAGCATGACCACATCAAAACAAGGCAGTGGCCTGGATACCGCCTGGCCCGCTGGCTTTCTTCCTTGCAACGTGCAACACACACATGCACACGAACAAACTATTCACTAACAAAGCCGAGCTGTGGCAGGCAGGGAAAGAGAAAGCTGCTATGCTGCAGTGGGTGCTGCTGTTGTTCTTGTCTCTGATGTTTTTCACTTTGTTTGGCAGACCTCCCTTCACTCCATCTCTGTCTCTATCCCTCATATAACTGACTGATGATTTGATGAGGCTGACGCTGCCTGTTGGAGCGTGTGTGGGGTATGTTTATGCATATGTGCAGGCGCATGTATGTCTGTGAGCAGATGCAAAATGGAATAAATATTTGAGTGTTTGTCTGCGAGTGTGTGCGCGTTTGTGCGTGTGTGAGTGTGTGCGTGTGCTAGAATGCAGATGTGTTGAAGAGCTATATAATTACAGAACAAGAGAGAGCTGGGAACTAATCCTTGTGAGTTGAAAGAAGTGTCTGAGAGTGAGTGACGCATAAAGCTTCTCCAAAGTCCTCTGGAATCAGTGTTCGAATACAGTGAAACCACTCCAGAGCACTCTGTGAGTCATCTACAACTGTTTGTGAACATGCTTAACACACACAAACGTTCTGAATATCATTAATCTAAAAAAAAACCCCAAAAAACCACTGAGCTTAAAAAAACAATTAAATGAACTTGAAGATACTTGAACTGGACTAATATAGACATACATGTATAGAAACTACTCATTTCTTTATGTTTTTCTAGGAAAATGGGAGAAACTGACTTTCTACTATTCCAACAGTCTTGAAAGTTAATACTTTGTACGACCGCCTTTATTATTCAACACAGCCTGAAATTTCTTTGACAAGCGTTCTTGTAATTTCTTTAGCATTCGTTTTCCAGGTTCCTTGAAGGACCTTCCGAGCTCATATTTGGATGATGGCTGCCTTTCGTTTCATTCTCTGTCAAGATGATTCTTCGCTGCTTCAGTAATGTTCTGGGAAAGCCAATCCGACTGTTCCACTGTGTGTTTTTCTATCCAGGTATGCTTTTACTGCATTGGAAGTGTGTTTGGGATCATTGTGATGCTGAAAAATGAAGTTGTTGCCAATCAGTTGCTTTCCAGATTGTATTTCATATCTGCATTCATGATTCAATCAGCTTTGACAAGATCCCCAACACCAATGGCTGAAATACAACTCCAAACCACGACAAAGACTCCATCTTCTTTTACAGATGGCTGTAGACACTACTTGATCTCCTCCATACATATTGATGATATGAACCAGAAATTTCATATTTAGATTCTGCTCTCCACAAAACCTGTTGCTACTCATTTTCGTCCATTTCTTGTTTAAGCGTCTTTTCTTTTTGACCGCGTCACTTCCACTGAGACTATTTCTGAAGACCCTTCAGTGAACAGTCATTATTTTCCCTGTGTCTTAAGGATGTTTTCTCTTTTTTTTTGTTCTCCACTTGTTCAAATTCCTCATTTTTTTTAAAGGCTGCACATCATGCTGAGATATGTCAGTTTTTCAGCTAAAAGCTCTTTGGGAATCACCTTGTTAGTTTAAAAATCTTATTTTATGCCCTTTTCTTAGACTCAGTTAAAGAAATGCAAATAAGGTTCTGGTCACCACTAATATTAGTGACAAAGTGACAATATATACCATTTAAAACTGCTTCTTTGCTAACTCGTTTGTTATGCGTAGACACAACCCTGGTTAGTCGTTTGAGTTAGGTGCCTTTTTATGCTTGAATAATTCATAAGTCAGTGTTATGTGGCTTAACCAGTAAAGCAACCATTCCTCTGAAAATGGTCAGGTACAAGGATTAGGATTATTACAAGGAAGAGAATATTGGAAAGAGCCAAACATTCGCAAATAATGACGACATGTTACAGGTACCTTGTGTTTCTGAGGGACCATTTCAGGTTTAAGAGATCAGTAAGATGATAAGACTCATGTATCCCTTCATGCCTCTGGCTAAGGCACACATAATGCCAAAAGCTGGAGCTCTCACAGTGGATGTCTAAGTGTTAATGTAACATTTGTTTGCAGCTGTGTTGCCATCGTGGAAAAGTGCTCATTTGCAGCCACTTCAAAGCCATACAATTTTCTCAAAGAAAATAATACAGTAAGGTGGTGTATCTTAAGCTCTCAAAAGGACAATTAAGTGCCAAGAATAAAACATTTATGTGAGTTAGCAAAATAGGACATAAACTCTTCTCTCTATCATCACATATTGAAAATGAATACCACTCAAAAGTGGTGGCTCAGGGAGGTTGGACATAGATAAGTCTCAAATGGATGATTCTGTGTCAGCATTGGCCTTGCAAGGTTCAGGGATTTAAAACAGGAGATGGTGTGTTAATGTAATTTCGACCCATTAAATGCAAAATTTAATAAAATTGGTAAAAATATCGCCGTTACCACCAGTACTGTGTTTCATCACAGTTGTTTACAGCACAGGGTGTGACTGGGTGCAGTACCTTTTTAAGGAGCAGGCTCTATTTCAGAAACTTTAATACAGCCTTTTTGTAGCATCCATTTGTCCCTAATGCAACTATAGACACAACTTGAACTCTCAGTGATGACACTAAAACTATTATATAATACAGAAAAAACTATTAAATAACGAGAACTATAAAGTTATGTTAATTTCTAATTGTTTATATTTACATATTCTTGGAGGATTTTGCAACATGTTTCATAACTGCATTATTGAGCATCTTTCCTTCTTTCTTTTCACACCTGCAGAGGCACTGATGGTTTAGAATACTGAGACATCTCCTGGTAGATCTGCCTAGGAGTGCTGTGCAAAGCTTGAAGCATGCAACACGGACTCGTGGTCTGCATAATGTCACCATTTTATTTTTGTCAGCTTGTTCACCCACACTGTGACGTAACTTGCAGAAAGACTGGATTTCTTTTTTTTTTTCCTTTTTTGACAGCTGGACAGCTACACAAACCCAGAATCAGGCAGTTAGTGGATTCAATGATAGAAGAGTCTGATATGGCTCAACACAAAAATATAGAAATCTACCAAGAATGGTCCAGTTCCTGTTGCAAAGGAAGTGGCATTTTGTTCTTAAATACCCCATCAAATTTATCTATTGCTATGATTTGTAACACTGGTTACTGTTGCAATAAATCACATACCGGTACATTTTGCGAGCTTTTAATATATAAAGAAATTCAACTGAAATCTACAAAGTAGCAAAAATTAACCAGTGTGAGTTGAGCATTCTTGTGTTTGTGAAAGTAAGGGGGGAGCCCAGAAGATGATTTCAGAGTGCTCTTCATCTCCTGTGCGAGTTCAGGAAAACCCATTTGACAGCAGATAGAGCCCATTCACTATATCTCACAACAGGATAAAAACCTGTTAAGCTGACCACTCACTCTGCCCCCCTCACACATCACATATGAGATTCCTCTTCTACTGGCCTCATTTCTACTTTATTAGCTCCCTGATGTGGTTATACACACATACACAGGCCTGTTTGGAGATGGACAAATGGAGTGATGGGAAAGGATGCCTAAAAGGACAAACACAAAAGGCAGGACGTGTGGAGGGGTGCACAGGAAATGTGATTTAATATATAATTGAAAAATGATGCTAGTGTTGTGAGTGACAGAGGTAAGGGAGCAAAAGAAGGCGCCTATATATGTGTTAGTCCAAGCCTGAGCACATGTGTACCATGGGGTATCGTGAAGCAGATGCAGCACATCCTCTGCCAGCCCCACCACAGCACACTTATGAAGAAATGACAGATCTGCCTCTCTCTTTGTCTCTCTCCCACACACATAGACACAAACATTCCTCGGCAGTCCCCGAATGTGTTTCTGTCAGCTCTCGAACAGCCTGTCAAACAAGCCACAGGTAAAATTACGTTGTTTTCCCTACTGGGAAAAAACTTTGAAATGTGCTACATTATTAATATTTGGTTGGAGGATGCCACTCTCTCCTGTTTTCTCCTATATCTGTGTGTCATGTGATATTTTTAACTTTACAATATTCAATGCACAGCATAATATGGGATGTTGTTATTACTGTATGCTGTATGTGTGTAGCTCCTGTAAATGCAAAGCACCGGCTCGTTTACCTGTCATTCTCATCCATGCACAATAGGATATATAGACTTTACTGACACATAATATTATATACTTCCACCAGATAAACCTCTTCTTATCTTAGAAACAGGTTTTGTTCCTAAAAATTAAACCTAATTTAAATTTCAGCTCACTTAGTACCGTTTTAATTTACGCCCCTTGAGCAGTTATGATCTTAGGAAGATTAGATATTAACTCTGCCATTTAAAAACAGCATGCACTTGGATTTGCAAATTTGAGTTTTTTGTACCACTTAAGGAGAATGAAAGCAGATAACTGTGTTGTTTGCATAAAAAATAAATGCAGCATTTGATAAGTATCACAAAGATCAAGAAGAGCAGTGGTCCTAACATCGACCCCTGGGACACGCCTCTTTGATACGGGAAGAAAAGAGGAAGAAGATCCAGCAAAGTGGGCCTACTGTGTTCTATCTGACAAGTAATTTTAAAAACAACTGACAGCATTCCCAGAAAAGTCATTATTATGTAGTTTATCCACCAAAATGACATAGTCAACTATGTCAAAAGCCTTCAGCAAATAAAGAAAAGCAGAAATGTTGTATGTTCCACAGTTCATTGCCTCAATAATGTAATTTACCTCTTAAATAACTGTGGTTATTGTGCTGTGCTGTTTTTTAAAACTTAGTACTTAATATTTTCTGTATTTCTGCTATAGGCCTGCAATACCCTGGCAACCTGCCTAGGGTGTACCCCTGTTCTAGCTGCACAGGCTCTAATACACGAAACCCTGAACTAAATGGATGCATGGATGGATAATAGTTCTGCTATAATATCCGTAGCTAACTTGAGAAAATCTAGATCCAGTTTTTCAGGACTTGCAGTCTTATTAGCATTCAATTGCTTTAAAGCTCTACAGATCTGTTACATCGAAAGGAGAAAAGCTGAAAGACTGAGCCATAGATTCAATAAAAAGTGCTGCAGAGTGAGCCTTCTGTTCAACATCCTGTTTTAATTCTGGATGTAAAGTGTGCTTGAACATTAAATACAATTTAGATTCTCAGTGCAATCCAACAACCTGCATTCAAGTCAGCAAAATCAACCACTGACACACTTCTGTGAACAGATAAAACATTCTTTAAAAATTAGCTACAGTAGTTGTAAGCTTGCTCTCATACAGAGAGCCATTTGTATGCAAATGACAAATGGCACACACATTTCTGAGTCTACATAATGCCTGTGACATTGTTAAGATAATATATGATTTAATAAACGATGACAACACTATCAGATTTCAGTATGGCAGGTAGAGATGTCATATATTAGTTTTTTTTCCATTTCTTATATGTCAGAAAAAAAGAAATGAGTATAATTCCAAGTGGAACGAGACCGAATGTGTAATGCATGTTAATTCATTGTTTAGAAGTGGCCTAGTTTGGGAGTGTATGATATATGTTATGTGTGTGGATAACTAATGATTATTACAACTAAAAGACTGTTTAATAATAATAGCAATGATGACAATGTATGTCTTATCATAAACAGAGGCAAACAAACCCTTTTACCCTTCTAGCTTCTGAGCAGGCTGCCTGCCAAGTATAGTTTTTGAGCTCCACCGTCTCTCCTTTCCTCTTCCACCGGTAGCCATGGCAACTTCCACGTCGTCCGATTCCAGGACACACTCGGAGAGTCTTTCTCCTGATTCCACCTAGTAACATTCCTTAGCTGATATCCCTATGTCTCTCCCAACCTATGTCTCTCTCTAAATTTAAATGTGACACCTCCAACTTCACATTTTAATCCAAACCACCTGCTTACACGAACCCCAAATCCTCCTAAAAGCTAAAAGATGAGCGTGTTTCAGACAGATGTGCTGTCTTCTTGATTGGTGAGACGCAGAGGAGCGTGCAAGACACCATCACCATCAAGACGACCGAGCAATGCTACATCAAGTAACTGACTAGTAGAATTTAGTCAGCCTCACCTCATAAAAAAATATGGGATGCTGTGCTTGTGCAGGGGAGACGAGGGCTGTTCCTTGTGTCCTGGTTTGGATTTGTGCTTCACTGTCAGCGTCAAAGTATCGAGTCAGTCAGGTAGTCAGTCAATGTCTACAGCACGCCAGCATGTCTGAGGCACTGATTCACGTGCCGTGCTACTCTCTGGATGTGTCAGACTTTGTGTGCATGTGTGGAAGAGAGAAAAAGAGAAAGCGTGTGGTGTCTCAGGCCGTTCTCAGGCAGCCATGCAGCTTTGGTGCTCAGTGAAGCATGATAACGAAGGTTAGCAGAGCTATGGTGAAAGGAGAACAGGGTCAGATGGTGGAGACTTTGACATGTGGAAATACAGAGGTTTTGGGAAAAGAGAACAGTTGTCAGTTTGGGTGAAAGTATATTTGCGTGGGTAGACGGAGAGGAATATATAAAGAACAATAGAAAGAACAAGATCATTGTTAAGATTATAAAAGACCCCGTGTGTTCATTCCTGTCACATATCTGAGGGAAAGTTTCTGTCAGTGTTTCAGTGTGCCAGAATCAGTCAGTCTTTAAGTACGACTTTTCCTATTCGTCTATCTGTGTTTGCGTGTGCGTACGTATGTGTGTGGGTCCTAATTACCACACTGAGCAAGGGTGACAGTTGGGCCCCCAGGGTGCCGCAGGGCATCTCCTGTAGCCGTGGCGACTATGTTAGGGTGGTAGCACAAGCACAGACACTTTCATACACCAACATGCACACACACACACACATACACATTAAGTAGGACATTTCCAGATATGACCTCATTCAGTGGGAAGCAGGGTACAGTTAATGGAGGGAGGAGAGAAGAAGAGTGAACAGATTGAGACAGAGCAAGTCAGAGATAGATATCATAACAAGATATAATTGTTAATATCCTGGTGAGTCCACCTCTGCAAGAAATCTCACACCCAGAGAAGAAACACAGTCACAGTCTCAGTTTCTGTGGTGAAAAACTTCAATTTAGCATATTGTTTTTGGAGTTGGAATCACTGGGCTTTAGATTAATGTAATGTTTGGAGCATTTATTTATCTGCCCCTCTGTCACTATCTGTTCCAGCTCTCTCTTCTTATCCTTCAGCTTTTACAGAGATGGATTATATTCAAATGGAGAAGTAACATGACGTGCAGGTATGCCTGGAAAAAAGTGCCAGACTGCATGGCTTAGTTTGCTGGTTAGAGAGTCTGAGACTGCAGCACACAGCTAACACTAGACTGCAGTCTGCGATTCAAGTGGTTTTCTATAATTCAGAGAGTCAAAGGAAAAGAACTTCAGAGGCTGCTTTAGAGTCTCCCACGTGTGTAGTTCAAGCTTGCTAGTGCATGCTCAATAACACATACGGACTCGTATGCAAATGCATACAGCTAAAGATGAACACACTCAGACATGTTCACACACAACCACATATTCAGTACATATGCACACAAATACATTCACATGCTACACTACTAGCCTGGAGCTTTGAAGGCTTAGATGCAGTTCTAAAGAGAAGGAGAAGTTGAGCAGGCTTAAGAACTAAGAAGAAACTCTCTATTTCTTTCTGAGCGCAGTATGTGTGTGGGCAAGAGAGAGTGTGAGTATGCATTTAACAGCTGCCACGTGCTTTCACATATGCATGTGCGTGCCTTCATCTGCATGTTAGTACGCAGTGGTGGTGTTAATATGTGTTTTTACAGCCATAGTGCACCTAGAATCTTTGGGGACACACTGAAGGATTCATCTGGAGACCTGGGTTGTCACTCTGGCCGTCAACCCCTAGCATCCTGGTTCAAAACAGGGACAAAATATAGAATTCACTATAAAAGACAGGAAACATGTAACCTATAAGGCTTTGCATTTTAGCCTCAACCTCATCTCTCCCCAGAGTTGAGGAAAGAAAAAAGCAAATGGAAAAACAGGAAAGCCAATGAAAGCTAAAACAGATGGTAAGTGAGAAAGGAAGAGTGACAGTGAGGGTGGGAAACAGGGGGTGAGAAGCAATTTGAGGAATGAGGAGAGAGTAGAAAAAAAAATACCAAGAATGGAGTGACAAAAATTGAGATATCAAGAGGGTGACAGATGGGAGAATAATAAATGAAGCATGTTGTTATTTAACACATCCAAAAGAGACGGGGAACAGAGGAGAAGGGAGAACAACTCCCCACCCTTGTCTCTCTTGTCAAAGTGCCTTCCCTTTGTGTTGAGAGGCGTCTTCAATAGGCATGGAAAGGGAGAGAAAACGAGAGCAATCGAGAAAAAGAGAGGTGAGAGCGGAAAAAAAAGGCTGAAGGGCCAACAAGGTGACAAGGTGGGAAAGGTGGTATGGAGGTATCGAGGGAAAGTCTGTTTGAAGTCCAGAAGTAATTTTCTATCACGATAGCTGTGGCAGAGGCAACAAAACAGAGTTTGTGTGGCCGTGTGTAACGTCCACACATTCTTCACACTATCGACACTTGCAGCCTCAAGTGCGCGAATGCATGTGTGTGAGATTAAGAGGGAAAATCTGAGAGAATGTGCTGAAAGGTACTTGGTCCAATTCTGTAGCATCTCCAGAGAACTCATCAAGTCATTTTTATGTGAATAAATCACTATCCCTGAAGGCACTTCGGCATTTTGGCTCGCAGCTCTCTCCCGGTGTAGAACTGCACACTCAACCATCAAATGTCTCCTCATATAAGTCACTTGTGACACATATGCATGCAACCCAGCCACACCCTAGCACTAACCGGTACTGTGAAATTCATCCTGACATTTAGGAAAATAAGTATGAAGTGCAGTGCCAGTGGGGTGAGTCTAACAAAGAATGAAAAATTGAATTATACTCACAATGCCTTAATTTAATATCAAAGGTAAAACCTAAAAAAAGAAATAATTAAGCTGCAGAGACCTTAAAACAAAGGATTTTCAGTAGTCGTTTTCAAATAAAGGTGCCTCTGTTCAAACCCTGATAAAACAGAGTGAGTCACTGAACTGAGGCCACTGTATCACTAAAACAGATTAAGCGTAACTTTCATGGCCACGGCTTCGTTTCCCCTTCAACCCAGTGTATCCCAATGGGGAGATAATCTGGGAAATGCAGCGGTATCAGGTCCTTTCTAGGTTGCCTGAGAAGCCTTGTGAGACCCTCTGGAGATATGAGGCTTTGATATCAAGACCAATTATGTGGTATAGGCGCACACATTCACGCACACAAACATTAGCACGCACACACACACACACACACACACACACACACACACACACACACACACACACTCATACATACACACTCATTGGCCTTG